>NW_027464133.1:405000-578979 GCF_050947455.1 Rhinoderma darwinii
ATACTTTGAGGGGTGAAGTTTTTAAAATGGGGTGACTTTTTGGGGGTTTCTAATATATAAGGCCCTCAAAGCCACTTCACAACTTAAAAAGGCTCTGTCACCAGATTATCAAATCCCTATGCATGTGATCAGCGCTGCAATGTAGAAAACAGTAACGTTGTTTTTTTAAAAAAAATAACAATAATTTTTGCCCAAGTTATGAGCAATTTTATATTTATGCAAATGAGCATTTAAATGGACAACTGGGCGTGTTTTCTCGTATTTCCAACTGGGTGTGTATTGTGTTTTTACCAACTGGGCGTGTTTACTTGATTTACCAACTGGGCATTGTGAATAGAAGTGTATGACGCTGACAAATCAGCATCATACACTTCTCATCGTTCCCACCCAGCTTCTTTCACTGCAGAAATACAGCGTGACGTTACCCACAGGTCCTTCAACCTTGTCGTCGGACAAAGAAGATACATCGGCTCCAGGCGTCCAAAAGGTTAATATGCTCACCTCTAGGGAGTTTGCTATGCTTACCTGCACATACCCTGCACTGTACTCCCTGACGCCTGGTGCTGATGTGTCTTCTCTCTTCCGACGCCAAGGTTGAAGGACCTGTGGGTGACGTCATCATTCCCAGCTAGCTTCTTTCACTGCAGACACAGCGTGACGTCACCCGCAGGTCCTTCAACCTTGGCGTCGGAAGAGAGAAGACACATCCGCTCCAGGCGTCAGAGTACAGTTGAATTTGCAGCAGCATCACCATGTGCAGGTAAGCATAGCAAACTCCCTAGAGACGAGCATATTAACCTTTTGGACGCCTGGAGCCGATGTATCTTCTTTGTCCGATGACAAGGATGAAGGACCTGTGGGTGATGTCACGCTGTATTTCTGCAGTGTAAGAAGCTGGGTGGGAACGATGAGAAGTGTATGCTGATTTGTCAGCGTCATACACTTCTATTCACAGCATGTATCCTATGTGTGAGTGGTGTGTGCAGCATGTATCCTATGTGTGAGTGGCGTGTACAGCATGTATCCTATGTGTGAGTGGCGTGTACAGCATGTATCCTATGTGTTGTGAGTGGCGTGTACAGCATGTATCCTATGTGTGAGTGGCGCGTGCAGCATGTATCCTATGTGTGAGTGGCATGTGCAGCATGTATCCTATGTGTGAGTGGCGTGTGCAGCATGTATCCTATGTGTGAGTGGCGTGTACAGCATGTATTCTATGTGTGAGTGGCGCATGCAGCATGTATCCTATGTGTGAGTGGCGTGTGCTGCGTGTATCCTATGTGTGAGTTTCGTGTGCAGCATGTATCCTATGTGTGAGTGGCATGTGCAGCATGTATCCTATGTGTGAGTGGCATGTACAGCATGTATCCTATGTGTGAGTGGCATGTACATCATGTATCCTATGTGTGAGTGGCCTGTACAGCATGTGTCCTTTGTGTGAGTAGCGTGTACAGCATATATCCTATGTGTGAGTGGCGTGTACAGCATGTATCCTATGTGTGAGTGGCATGTGCAGCATGTATCCTATGTGTGAGTGGTGTGTGCAGCATGTATCCTATGTGTGAGTGGCGTGTACAGCATGTATTCTATGTGTGAGTGGCGCATGCAGCAAGTATCCTATGTGTGAGTGGCGTGTGCTGCGTGTATCCTATGTGTGAGTTTCGTGTGCAGCATGTATCGTATGTGTGAGTGGCGTGTGCAGCATGTATCCTATGTGTGAGTGGCCTGTACAGCATGTATCCTATGTGTGAGTGGCGTGTACAGCACGTATCCTATGTGTGAGTGGCATGTACAGCATGTATCCTATGTGTGAGTGGCATGTACATCATGTATCCTATGTGTGAGTGGCCTGTACAGCATGTGTCCTTTGTGTGAGTAGCGTGTACAGCATATATCCTATGTGTGAGTGGCGTGTACAGCGTGTATCCTATGTGTGAGTGGCGTGGGCAGCAGGTATCTTATGTGTGAGTGACGTGTACAGCATGTATTCTATGTGTGAGTGGCGCGTGCTGCGTGTATCCTATGTGTGAGTTTCGTGTGCAGCATGTATCCTATGTGTGAGTGGCATGTGCAGCATGTATCCTATGTGTGAGTGGCATGTACAGCATGTATCCTATGTGTGAGTGGCATGTACATCATGTATCCTATGTGTGAGTGGCCTGTACAGCATGTGTCCTTTGTGTGAGTAGCGTGTACAGCATATATCCTATGTGTGAGTGGCGTGTACAGCATGTATCCTATGTGTGAGTGGCATGTGCAGCATGTATCCTATGTGTGAGTGGTGTGTGCAGCATGTATCCTATGTGTGAGTGGCGTGTACAGCATGTATTCTATGTGTGAGTGGCGCATGCAGCAAGTATCCTATGTGTGAGTGGCGTGTGCTGCGTGTATCCTATGTGTGAGTTTCGTGTGCAGCATGTATCGTATGTGTGAGTGGCGTGTGCAGCATGTATCCTATGTGTGAGTGGCCTGTACAGCATGTATCCTATGTGTGAGTGGCGTGTACAGCACGTATCCTATGTGTGAGTGGCATGTACAGCATGTATCCTATGTGTGAGTGGCATGTACATCATGTATCCTATGTGTGAGTGGCCTGTACAGCATGTGTCCTTTGTGTGAGTAGCGTGTACAGCATATATCCTATGTGTGAGTGGCGTGTACAGCGTGTATCCTATGTGTGAGTGGCGTGGGCAGCAGGTATCTTATGTGTGAGTGACATGTACAGCATGTATCCTATGTGTGAGTGGTGTGTGCAGCATGTATCCTATGTGTGAGTAGTGTGTACAGCATGTATCCTATGTGTGAGAGGCGTGTGCAGCACGTATCCTATGTGTGAGTGGCGTGTGCAGTGTGTATCCTATGTGTGAGTGGCATGTACAGCATGTGTCCTATGTGTGAGTGGCGTGTACAGCATGTGTACTATGTGTGAGTGGCGTGTACATCATGTATCCTATGTGTGAGTGGTGTGTACAGCATGTATCCTATGTGCGAGTGGTGTGTACAGCATGTATCCTATGTGTGAGTGGTGTGTACAGAATGTATCCTATGTGTGAGTGGTGTTGGTGTGTACAGCATGTATCCTATGTGTGAGTGGTGTGTGCAGCATGTATCCTATGTGTGAGTGGCGTGTGCAGCATGTATCCTGTGTGAGTGGCGTGTACAGCATGTGTCCTATATGTAAGTGGTGTGTACAGCATTTATCCTATGTGTGAGTGGCGTGTGGTGTGAGTGGCATGTACAGCATGTGTACTATGTGTGAGTGGCGTGTACAGCATTTATCCTATGTGTGAGTGGTGTGTACAGCATGTATTCTATGTTTGAGTGGCCTGTACAGCATGTATCCTATGTGTGAGTGGTGTGTACAGCATGTGTCCTATGTGTGAGTGGCGTGTAGAGCATGTATCCTATGTGTGAGTGGCGTGTACAGCATGTGTCCTATGTGTGAGTGGCGTGTACAGCATGTGTCATATGTGTGAATGGCGTGTGCAGCAGGTATCTTATGTGTGAGTGACGTGTACAGCATGTATCCTATGTGTGAGTGGCGTGTACAGCATGTACCCTATGTGTGAGTGGCGTGTACAGCATGTATTCTATGTGTGAGTGGCGCATGCAGCAAGTATCCTATGTGTGAGTGGCGTGTGCTGCGTGTATCCTATGTGTGAGTTTCGTGTGCAGCATGTATCGTATGTGTGAGTGGCGTGTGCAGCATGTATCCTATGTGTGAGTGGCCTGTACAGCATGTATCCTATGTGTGAGTGGCGTGTACAGCACGTATCCTATGTGTGAGTGGCATGTACAGCATGTATCCTTTGTGTGAGTAGCGTGTACAGCATATATCCTATGTGTGAGTGGCGTGTACAGCGTGTATCCTATGTGTGAGTGGCGTGGGCAGCAGGTATCTTATGTGTGAGTGACGTGTACAGCATGTATCCTATGTGTGAGTGGTGTGTGCAGCATGTATCCTATGTGTGAGTAGTGTGTACAGCATGTATCCTATGTGTGAGAGGCGTGTGCAGCACGTATCCTATGTGTGAGTGGCGTGTGCAGTGTGTATCCTATGTGTGAGTGGCATGTACAGCATGTGTCCTATGTGTGAGTGGCGTGTACAGCATGTGTACTATGTGTGAGTGGCGTGTACATCATGTATCCTATGTGTGAGTGGTGTGTACAGCATGTATCCTATGTGTGAGTGGTGTGTACAGCCTGTATCCTATGTGTGAGTGGTGTGTACAGAATGTATCCTATGTGTGAGTGGTGTTGGTGTGTACAGCATGTATCCTATGTGTGAGTGGTGTGTGCAGCATGTATCCTATGTGTGAGTGGCGTGTGCAGCATGTATCCTGTGTGAGTGGCGTGTACAGCATGTGTCCTATATGTAAGTGGTGTGTACAGCATTTATCCTATGTGTGAGTGGCGTGTGGTGTGAGTGGCATGTACAGCATGTGTACTATGTGTGAGTGGCGTGTGCAGCATGTATCCTATGTGTGAGTGGCCTGTACAGCATGTATCCTATGTGTGAGTGGCGTGTACAGCACGTATCCTATGTGTGAGTGGCATGTACAGCATGTATCCTATGTGTGAGTGGCATGTACATCATGTATCCTATGTGTGAGTGGCCTGTACAGCATGTGTCCTTTGTGTGAGTAGCGTGTACAGCATATATCCTATGTGTGAGTGGCGTGTACAGCGTGTATCCTATGTGTGAGTGGCGTGGGCAGCAGGTATCTTATGTGTGAGTGACGTGTACAGCATGTATCCTATGTGTGAGTGGTGTGTGCAGCATGTATCCTATGTGTGAGTAGTGTGTACAGCATGTATCCTATGTGTGAGAGGCGTGTGCAGCACGTATCCTATGTGTGAGTGGCGTGTGCAGTGTGTATCCTATGTGTGAGTGGCATGTACAGCATGTGTCCTATGTGTGAGTGGCGTGTACAGCATGTGTACTATGTGTGAGTGGCGTGTACATCATGTATCCTATGTGTGAGTGGTGTGTACAGCATGTATCCTATGTGTGAGTGGTGTGTACAGCCTGTATCCTATGTGTGAGTGGTGTGTACAGAATGTATCCTATGTGTGAGTGGTGTTGGTGTGTACAGCATGTATCCTATGTGTGAGTGGTGTGTGCAGCATGTATCCTATGTGTGAGTGGCGTGTGCAGCATGTATCCTGTGTGAGTGGCGTGTACAGCATGTGTCCTATATGTAAGTGGTGTGTACAGCATTTATCCTATGTGTGAGTGGCGTGTGGTGTGAGTGGCATGTACAGCATGTGTACTATGTGTGAGTGGCATGTACAGCATTTATCCTATGTGTGAGTGGCGTGTACAGCATGTATTCTATGTTTGAGTGGCCTGTACAGCATGTATCCTATGTGTGAGTGGTGTGTACAGCATGTGTCCTATGTGTGAGTGGCGTGTAGAGCATGTATCCTATGTGTGAGTGGCGTGTACAGCATGTGTCCTATGTGTGAGTGGCGTGTACAGCATGTGTCATATGTGTGAATGGCGTGTGCAGCAGGTATCTTATGTGTGAGTGACGTGTACAGCATGTATCCTATGTGTGGTTTGTGCAGCAGGTATCCTATGTGCAGGGGCGTAGCTAGGGGGGGCAGGTGAGGCATGTGCCCCGGGCGCAAATAAGTTGTAGGGAAGGGGGGGGGGCGCCGCAGAGCAGCTGATCGCTGCTTATAGGCGCCCTGTATGTCGGACACCTGCAGCAGCTTTAGGAAGAGCCAGGAAATCACGCAGCGTCGTTCTGACTGAGGTCTGTGACGGCCAGGGAGTGGACCAGTCCAATCACCCTACCTGTCACTTGACCTCACGTCAGTGACATGAGGTCAGATGACTCAGGTCAGGGGACTGGACTGGTCCACTTCCTTGCTGCACCCTCCCAGCATGTAGGGGGTGCCACTGGGCTCTGCCTCTACTCTGTGCTCTGCTGTTACACACACGGAATAAATAACAGCCGAGAAGCAGAGGAGGAAGCTCCTGTCCTGAAATAAACTTGTGATCCTGTCAGCAAGGATACATGGTGAGTGTCTGTGTGCATATGTGTGTGTAGTGTGTATACAGTATGTGTCTCTGTGTTTGTATGTGTCTATGTTACAGTGTGTGTGTGTGTGTGTGTGTGTGTGTGTGTGTCTCTGTGTCTCTGCATCTACTACATTATCTGTACTCAGAGAGTTATCACTGTGTTATCTGTGGTGTTACATAGGACTGCAGGTAACATCTACTGCATTATCTGTACTCAGAGAGTTATCACTGTGTTATCTGTGGTGTTACATAGGACTGCAGGTAACACTACTACATTATCTGTACTCCGTTATTACTGTGTTATCTGTGGTGTTACATAGGACTACAGGTAACATCTACTGCATTATCTGTACTCAGAGAGCTATCACTGTGTTATCAGAGGTGTTACATAGGGCTGTGAAGGATGGAGTGGACGTGAAATCTACAACAAAATCTGTACTGGGTATATATGGGTCTGGAAAAAAGGGGACAAAAGTCGATGGTCCAGCGCAGTCAAGTTTAAAACAGAACGTAGTTCCAATTTTATTTGGATAGTTAAAACAAGATCATTCCCAAATGCAAGGGTGAAAATGTAGGTAAGGTGCCTACGCGTTTCAGACGTATACCACGTCCTTCCTCATGGCTTTAATGCTAACAACTAAATGTCAGAACGAGGTTTATATCCGGTTGCCAACAGGTGAAAATTAGTGATGTCACAGAAAAGTGGTGCTGTCCAGCATAGTAGTGTTGAACTAGGGAGACGCCTATAGGGCATCAGCATTCTGTGAATAAAAGCTATCCAGCACGGTGGAGCTGTCCAGCAGAAGTGGTGCTGAAACAGAGAGCCGGTGATAGAACATCACTGCTCCACTAGTAAGTTATGTGCTTACAGCATTGGTTGATGGCTAGTTGTAATGACGGGGGTGGGGAGACAGACAAGTGAGCCCTAATCTACCCACCACTCAGTCCCTGCCTATGTGCAACGACCCGCCCTAGGCGACGGGGTACAACTGGGCGACGGTCCCTACGCTCAATAAGTGCACGACAGACAAACAGACAAGGGTACACAGAGCTAGGGGGAAAAGGGGCAGTTGCCCACGGCAACACCGTGAGCAACAAGAGTAGTAAACAAGCCGAGTCAAACCAGGAGACAAAAGGGCCAGGAAACAAAACGAGAAGAATCACAAGCAAAGGAGGAACAGGAAAGGCAGGTATAAATAGACAGAGGGCAGGAGCTAGCTCCGTCTGGCCAGGCTGTGATCCCACTCCCAAGACTGCCACCCTGAGTGGTGGAAGATGGAGTCAGTCTCACAGACATAGAAGCAGGTGCAGACTGATTATCTATGGGCATTAACCCCGAAGCTGTGCTTGGCAGATCCTTTACAGTACCCCCCCCCCTTTTATGAGAGGCCACCGGACCCTTTCTAAGTGGACCTGGTTTACTGGGGAAACGAAGGTGAAACCTCCTGACCAATATCCCAGCGTGAACATCCCGAGCGGGTACCCAAGTCCTCTCCTCAGGCCCGTATCCTCTCCAATGGACCAGGTACTGGAGGGAGCCTTGGACCATCCTGCTGTCCACAATCTTGGCCACCTCGAATTCTGCCCCCTCAGGGGTGAGAACAGGGACCGGAGGATTCCTCGAGGGAGCCAAGGACGGGGAGCAGCGTTTAAGGAGGGAGGCATGGAACACGTCGTGTACTCGAAAAGATGGGGGCAACTCCAGTTGGAAGGAGACAGGATTGAGGACTTCAATGACCTTGTACGGCCCTATAAACCGGGGAGCACACTTCTTGGACGGGACCTTAAGGCGCAAATTTATAGACGATAGCCACACCAGATCCCCGACCATAAACAAGGGGTTTGCAGAACGTTTTCTATCTGCCTGAGTTTTTTGTATGCTCTGGGACGCCTCTAGGTTCTTCTGAACCTGAGCCCAGACTGTGCACAGTTCTCAATGAACGACCTCTACCTCGGGATTGTTGGAACTACCAGGTGAAACGGAAGAGAACCGTGGATTAAACCCAAAATTACAGAAAAAGGGGGAGACCCCTGACGAGTTACTGACCCGGTTATTAAGGGAAAATTCCGCGAGGGGAATGAATGAGACCCAATCATATTGACAGTCAGAGATAAAACACCTTAAATATTGTTCTAGAGACTGATTAGTCCTCTCAGTTTGGCCATTAGTTTCAGGATGGAAGGCAGAGGAGAAGGACAGATCAATCTCCAACTTTTTACAGAAGGCTCTCCAAAACAATGAAACAAATTGTACCCCTCTATCAGAAACAATATTGACAGGGATCCCATGGAGACGCAGGATGTGTTTGACAAACAAGGTAGCTAACGTCTTAGCATTGGGCAGTTTTTTGAGGGGCACAAAGTGGCACATCTTACTGAAGCAGTCTACTACAACCCACACCACCGACTTGCCTTGAGATGGAGGCAAATCGGTGATAAAATCCATGGAGATATGGGTCCAAGGTCTCTGGGGAATGGGCAAAGAACATAGTAAGCCCTCTGGTCGGGACCTGGGAGTCTTGGACCTAGCACAAACTTCACAAGCGGCGACGTAGGCCTTAACGTCTTTAGGCAACCCAGGCCACCAATAGTTTCTGGCAATGAGGTGCTTGGTACCCAGGATGCCTGGATGGCCAGATAGTGCAGAGTCATGATTTTCCCTAAGTACCCTTAGCCGGAATTGCAGGGGAACAAACAGCTTGTTCTCAGGAAGGATCCCGGGAGCTGAACCTTGATCAGCCGCAATTTCAGAGACTAAATCAGAATCAATAGCGGAAATGAATATACCTGGAGGCAAAATACAAGCAGGATCTTCCTCCAAAGGAGGGCTGGCCATGAAGCTACGTGACAGTGCATCAGCCTTAACATTTGCGAGTGAGATCCGTAAGAGGCTTAGCGATGACCGAGAAGTTAGCAATAAACCTCCTGTAATAATTAGCGGACCCCAGGAAGCACTGTAACGCCTTCAGGGAGGCAGGTTGGACCCATTCCGCCACAGCCTGGACCTTGGCGGGGTCCAAGCGGAATTCATGAGGAGTGAGGATTTGGCCCAAAAATGGTATCTCCTGCACCCCAAACACACATTTTTCGGTCTTAGCAAACAGTTTGTTTTCTTGAAGGACCTGGAGCACCTTCCTGACATGCTCAATGTGGGAGGACCAGTCCTTGGAAAACACAAGTATGTCATCAAGGTAGACTACAAGAAATAAACCCAGGTAGTCTCTTAAAATCTCATTTATGAAATTCTGGAAGACCGCGGGAGCATTACACAACCCAAAGGGCATGACGAGGTATTCGAAATGACCTTCGGGCGTGTTAAACGCAGTCTTCCACTCATCCCCCTCTTTGATGCGGATAAGGTTATACAAGGTAGATCAAACTTAGAGAACCATTGGGCCCCCTGAACCTGATTAAAGAGATCAGGAATCAGAGGAAGGGGATACTGATTCCTTACAGTGACCTTATTCAAGCTTCGGTAGTCAATGCATGGCCTAAGACCACCATCCTTCTTCCCTACGAAGAAGAAGCCAGCACCTACCGGAGAAGTAGAGGGGCGAATGTAACCCTTGGCCAGGCATTGCTGGATATACTCTCTCATGGCTTCACGTTCGGGACAAGAGAGATTAAATATCCTACTCTTAGGGAGCTTAGCTCCTGGTACCAAATTGATTGCGCAATCATATTGTCTTTAAGGAGGTAACACTTCGGAGGCCACCTTAGAGAAAACATCGGCGAAGTCCTGAACAAACTCAGGTAGCGTGTTCACCACCTCAGGGGGAGAAATAGAATTAACAGAAAAACATGACGTCAAGCATTCATTACCCCACTTGGTAAGGTCCCCAGAATTCCAGTCAAACGTGGGATTATGCAACTGCAACCAGGGAAGGCCTAAAACTAAATCGGACGATAATCCCTGCATTAACAGTACAGAGCACTGCTCCAAATGCATGGAGCCAACAAGGAGTTCAAAAATAGGGGTATGCTGTGTAAAATAACCATTAGTAAGAGGAGTGGAGTCGATACCCACTACCGGGACAGGTTTAGGCAAATCAATCAAAGGCATAGCTAGAGACATAGCAAATTCCACAGACATGATATTAGCAGAAGACCCTGAATCCACGAAGGCACTGCCGGTAGCAGACCTACCACCAAAAGAGACCTGAAAGGGAAGCAAGATTTTATTACGTTTCATATTTACGGGAAATACCTGTGCGCCCAAGTGACCTCCCCGATGATCACTTAGGCGCGGAAGTTCTCCGGCTGCATTCTTACGCTTAGGACAGTTGTTCACTTGATGCTTGTCATCCCCACAGTAGAAGCAGAGACCATTCTTCCTGCGGAAATCTCTACGTTGTTGGGGGGACACGGAGGCCCCGAGTTGCATAGGTAACTCCGAGTCTTCCGGGGAGGAACGAAGCAACGGAACCTCGGGAGGCATCATGGGGGAGTCAGAGGAGAAAACATCAAGATGTTCAAGTCGTCGTTCCCTGAGACGTCGGTCAAGTCATACCGCTAAAGCCATAACCTGGTCTAGGGAGTCAGAAGAGGGATAACTAACTAGCAGATCTTTCAGGGCGTTCGACAGACCCAACCTAAACTGGCACCTTAAGGCAGGGTCATTCCACCGAGAAGCTACACACCACTTCCTAAAGTCAGAGCAATACTCCTCTATGAAATCTCGTATTATACACACAATTTTTTATAAACAATAAGTTTCTGCTGTATTTTATTTATTTCAATTCCTATTTCTATCATATGCATTAGTGCATTGCCTATAATTACAGCCATTATATAATTTTGAAACTCAATAACGATGGAGGATTGATTTTGTTATAGCTAATCAACTCACCTGCGAGCGCCGCCTCGTTCTAGGTCCAACCTCCCATTTAGCTAGTATTTATTCACTCCGTGTGCTTGCTGGAGCTCACTCGACTTAGCCATGATTAAGGGCACAGCCAGTGCCTGAAACGCGTAGGCTATCTATTGCCGCATATCACCACCTTGTCCTTTCCTCCTGGTGTTTTTCAAGCATTGCTCTTGTATTTAAATAAAATGGAAACCTAGTTTTTCCTATTTACATCTTCATCGCTGGATCTCCCCTGGTTTTTTCCTCAACAGGTCTCTTACCCTGACGTAAGGTCACCAGCTGACTCTCGGCAAAAGCAGTCTTGTCAGTCTCGTCATAGATGAGTCCGAGAGCAGAAAAGAAAAGATCAACAAAGGAAAGTTCAGGGGCGTCAGGAGCCAAGGAGAAGGCCCATTCTTAGGGCCCTTCCTGGAGCCGGGACATAATTATACCCACCCGCTGGCTCTCAGAACCTGAGGAGTGGGGCTTTAAACGAAAATAGAGCCTACAACTCTCCCAAAAGGAGAGAAAAGTCTTCCGGTCCCCTGAGAACCGGTCGGGCAAATTCATGTGGGGTTCAAGAGGTGAGGTGAGGGGGATTACCATGGTAGCATCAGGCTGGTTGACCCTCTGAGCCAGGGCCTGGACCTGTAGGGAGAGACCCTGCATTTGCTGAGCCAGGGTCTCAAGGGGGTCCATAGTGGTGTCAGGGACCTGGGTAGACAAGGTATGGGCTTGTGATTATGTAATGACAGGGATGGCGAGACAGACAAGTGAGCCCTAATCTACCCACCACTCAGTCCCTGCCTACTTGCAATGACCCGCCCTAGACGACGGGGTACAACTGGGCGACGGTCCCTACGCTCAATAAGTGCACGACAGACAAACAGACAAGGGTACACAGAGCTAGGGGGAGAAAGGGGCAGTTGCCCACGGCAACACCGTGAGCAACAAGAGAAGTGAACAAGCCGAGTCAAACCAAGAGAGTACGAGGTGCCAAACGCAGAGCAGAAGAGTAGTAAACAAGCCGAGTCAAACCAGGAGTGTACGAGGTACCAAACGCAGAGCAGGAGAGTAGTCAGCAAGCCGGGGTCAATATGAAGCAAGGACAATGGTACAAGAAGCTGCAGCAGGGCCAGGAAACCAAACGAGAAGAATCACAAGCAAAGGAGGAACAGGAAAGGCAGGTATAAATAGACAGAGGGCGGGAGCTAGCTCCGTCTGGCCAGGCTGTGATAGGTTCTCCCACTCCTAAGCCTGCCACCCTGAGTGGTGGAAGATGGAGTCAGTCTCACAGACATAGAAGCAGGTGCAGACTGATTATCTATGGGCGTTAACCCCGAAGCTGTGCCTGGCAGATCCTTTACACTAGTAATAAATAATAAGATGAGGGATAATAATGATCCAAAACTATCCTAGAGTAGTGGATAGAATATTAATGCTTATTTCTATTTATTAGGCTGTCGGATATGAACCTCTGAAATACTCACATCGAAAAATTAAAACATAATTAGACGCTAAAAAATACATGATATTAAACAGTTTAAGACAATACATGAACTGGAAAAAAGGGGAATTATATAGTGGTCTTCAAGGATAATTAGTATTGGAAAATTTGTTTTCCTTTGTATACTAGACCGTCAATTGGTTAACGGGAAATCTGGTGGGGGGAGGACCCGTTGATATGGATAATTAGGTGTCATCTGTAAAAACTATGAACATTAACAAGTATTATTAATTATTAGGCCATATTAAATTCTGCCAATCATTTCATAAATTCTTTTGCTAATAGTGGAACATTAATTCTTTTTTTAGGTTCAGACATATAGACATTCCAGGTGTTGATATGTGTCCGCAACATAGGCATACTCAGTGAGGACGTGCCCATCCCACAGTGAGTGAGTATGTACGTGTAGGCGGGCATATATTTACAGCCTGTAGTCACCCGATTTACATGTGGACCTTTCTCGTGTTTATGGAGGGGTAGTGAGAGATGCTGTTTGAGCATGAATCTCTGTATGTACATATACCTATGGTTTGGGGGGGAATATTTTTGTATGTTTGGTTATTTTTCACTTTGTTTGTGTGATTGGGTAGTGTGTAGGAACCCTTAGGGACAGGTAAGGTACACACAAACCCTTGTAGGTATTTGCCACCTCAACCTGAGAACTGGTATGGTCAATATGATGATGGATTGAATGTCAGAGGGGAAATGGAAGGCGATGCTCCACCCCACAGTAGATTCCTGGGTACCAAGACCTCAACTCCTCCTCGGGGATGATAACCTGCCATGATAAAGACCTGGATATCGGCCCAAAAAGATTGTTTCGTCTTCAATCAAGATGCTGGGAAAAGTTGGAAAAGTAATGGATCACGTACAAAAGGTTGTTGAAAGGCGGGCTAAGCCATTCCAAGGCTGACCATATGAGGGCACAAGTAGCCTTACACGGGTCGGCATGCTAAAATTGGATCGGCCACTGGAAAGAACTGCTGACGCCACTCAAGAGGATGAAACTCCAAGCAAGAAAGAACAAGAAATCTGCTGTTCATGGACTTTGAGGTTTTCATATGAGCTTTGTTCGTTTGATGAGCTTTGAGGCTTCGTTCTATGGACTGTGAGTTTATTTCAACCCCGTTCTATGGACTATAAAGGTTTCTTCGTACTATGGACTATGAAGGTTTAATTTCAACTTTGTCTGATGAGCTTCGAGGCTTCGTTCTATGGACTGTGAGTTTTATCTCAACTTCGTTCTATGGACTATGAGATTTAATTTCATCTTCATTCTGTGAACTTTGAGGTTTAGTTTCTTTGGACACTAGACTCCAGAGTCAGAGGACTGGCTGGAAGATGTCCTTGAGGAGATAGCTGATGTCGAGTATCTAGGTCCAATAGTATACTTCCTTCCATCTCAGACCATTACCAGTAACCAGGGAGGTTGAGGGGGCAAATAGAACCCCCAAACACTTCCCCAAATTGCATTGTCGAGTCCCCGACAACAGGGGGATTGTAAAGGGAAGTGTCCCTATATATATATATATATATATATATATATATATATATAGTGTGTATGTATATGTGTGTATATATACAGTGTATATGTATATATATATACACATATATATATAATATATATGTGGTGTATAATACATATAATGTATCATGAGCCAGGGCTGTAACAACAACAGCCCTGGTCATGAATGCGGTTCTAAGCGAAGCAGGACAATTAGCATGGCCCTGCTTTGTTTGGAAACCATGGAGACAAGGGATAGTTATCCCCTGTCTCCATTTCAAGTCTCCCGCACGCACGGACTGTCTCGTGCGGGCGCTCATGAGTCGGCTGGTGATACATTATCACCATGCCGACCCATGCTAGCCAGGGGCAAGCGCCACATCCCCCGCTACGAGCGTACCGACAGGGTTAAATAGCTGGAGCTAGCTGAAGATGACCTCACCACCAGCTGGGACCTGCATGCCTGCCTGCCTCCCACACCACCAGGAACTGGCTCACCTCCCCTGTCCTGTCTCTCTCCTCCAACGACCTGCTATGGCTCCTGCTTCTGCCACCAATGCTAAGTATGTCTGAATAGAGTCAGTTTCAGCTCCTCGGAACCTGATTCAATTGAAGTATTTAATGAAGCCTCAGATAGTGATAACTCTAGGAACCTATACTCCCAAAGATACCAACCAGTCAGCAAACCAAGGAAGTAAAAAAACGGGAAAGGAGGGGCGGTAGGAAACATCACCCAAACAGACCAGGAACAAAACCGCCGCCTACGGAACAGCAGGAATCCACACTCAGCATTAATGTGATCAACCTTTACTCATCCGAACTGACTCCAGCACATGTCAAAGTTCTGTCGTTGGGCCTCAATTTTGCCCCTAATCGCATGTTCGATTCTTTCAACACACTTCTGGACATTAATAGATTTGTAAGGAATTTAACAGTAAAGAGGCATTTTTATAATACGCTCTCAATGACAACAGACTCCGAAGATTTTTATCTCAGAGAATCCAATACAAACATCCATGACCATAGATCACTATCGTTTGAGGAACATAGGGCAATCCAATGCTTAGAGAGTCTGAACCCAGAACTTCCTATAAGAAATATTCATTTTTCTGCGGACTTTGTTACGAAAAATCCAAGCTTCTATCCTCTGGCATCTAGGACAGACTCTATGGACAGATTTCAATGGGCAATTGAAAAGGATCTCCAGCAACTATCTGAAAATTCGAAGTGTTGCAATAAGAACTTTAATATCTCTAAAGAGGTGAATATGGCAAAAAAATTGTTAAAAAATAACAAGGGTATTATTATTAAGAGGTCGGATAAAGGGGGCAGTATCACTGTGCTAGATAGGGAAATGTACAAAACCCAAATTTGGAAACTTCTAGCAGACACAGACACATATAAAAACTAACATGTAATCCAACATCCATGCTCCAAAAAAAGCTCAACAAACGAATAAACGATGGTTTAGGTAGTGGCGTATTAACAAGTAAACAAGCAGAATATATTATGGTCCAATGTCCCTCAAATTCCAATCATGCACGCATTGTCCAAGACTCATAAAGGCATAAACCCCCCACCTATGCGCCCCATAGTGTCAGGGATAGGATCACTAACAGAAAAACTCTCTGAATGGCTAGACTCCTTGTTACAACCCCTTGCACTAAGAACCCCAGGCCATTTACGTGACACCAGAGATGTGTTATGCTCATTTCACAAAAAAAGATAGGAAAATAAATTTACATGGCTGAGCTGTGATGTGACCTCACTTTATACCAGCATTCCACACGAAATAGCCCATAGGGCACTAGAATATCATCTTTTTAAACACAGCACTTACAGCTATGAGCTACAATCATATACACTAGAGGTCCTTGTCTTCCTGATGACACACAATTTCTTCCAGTTCGATGGGTTGTTTTACCTACAACTTAAGTGAGTATCAATTGGAGCTAAATTCTCCCCTTCTTTGGCTAATCTTGTGATGGCTTGGTGGGAGGAACTTTTCATTTTTTCTAGTGATAACTCTTTTGGCAGATCTATTAACTGGTATGCAAGGTATATAGACGACCTGCTATTTATATGGGAAGGCAATATGTCAGATATCCCAAATGTCATCAATTATCTTAATGACAACCAATTCAAATTGAAATTTACCTATTTTTCACAAAAAGATACTATCCAGTTTCTGGACCTAGAACTCAAAGGACATGCAGGGGAAATAATCAACACTAAAACATACCGTAAGCCGATTTCAGGGAACACTATCTTGCATGCTACAAGCGATCACCCCAGACAAACCATCTCATCAATCCCAGTGGGAGAAATGTACAGAGCAAAAATAAATTGTAGTAACGACCCCAATTACCGGGTGGAACAACAGCAAATTTGTAGGAGACTACGCAAAAGAGGGTATGCAGAATGGACCCTCAAAAGAGCAACCTCCATTGTAGAAACAAAGCCCCGAGATCTACTTCTAGAGCCAAAACATAATAATAAAGATACTGGTCTAAACGTACCTACTTTGGTGTTACAACACAGTAGTCAGTTTAATGAAATAAAGAAAATCGTCCATAAAAATGTAGCCATTCTAATGTAAGACGAGGCTCTGTCAGATATTTTGAAAGATGGTTGCCGTGTTGTATCCAGAAAAGCTCCTTCCTTAGGTGATCTATTGTCTCCTTCTATATTTTCCTCAAACATTCCCAAACTGACATGGCTTCAATATACGGGTTTCTTTAAATGCGGCTCGCATCCATGTAAAATCTGTTCATATGCTAAGCCCACTAAGAACTTCAGAGATTCAGATAACAATACAAATTTTTCAATTCAAACTTACATTAATTGCAACAGTGAGGCAGTAATATACATTGCGGAGTGTTTGGAATGCAACCTAATGTATGTAGGTTGCACCAGCCGCAAATGTAAAACTAGGATACTAGAACATTTGGGCTATATAAGAAATCCTAACCTCACCAATATCTCCAATGTTGTAAAACATTTCATAACCTTCCATAATAGATCAATTACAAGTCTGAGATGTTATGCCAGAAAAAAAGTCAAAACTCCAACCAGAGGGGGGAACATCAAACATAAAATCTTATCACGTGAAGCATACTGGATATTTACACTAAAAACGAGGTTTCCTAAACGTTTGAACTTAAAAAAAGAATTAATGTTCCACTAATAGTAAAAGAATCTATGAAATGATCGGTAGAATCTAATATGGCCTAATAATCAATAATACCTGTTAATGTTCATGGCTTTTACAGATGACACCTAATTATCCATATTAACGGGTCCTTCCCCCATCAGATTTCCCGTTTGACGGTCTAGTATACAAAGGAAAACAAATTTTCCAATACTAATTATCCTTGAAGACCAATACATAATTCCCCTTCTTTCCAGTTCATGTATTGTCTTAAACTGTTTAAATGATGTATTTTTTAGCGTCTATTCATGTTTTAATTTTTCGATGTGAGTATTTCAGAGGTTTATATCCGACAGCCTAATAAACAGAAATTAGCATTAATATTCTATCCACTACTCTAGGATAGATTTGGGTCATTGTTATCCCTCATTTTATTATTTATAAATATTCATCAATCAACGCTATAAGCACATAACTTACTAGTGGAGCAGTGATGTTCTATCACCGGCTCTCTGTTTCAGCACCACTTCTGCTGGACAGCTCCACCGTGCTGGATAGCTTTTATTCATAGAATACTGATGCTTTATAGGCGTCTCCCTAGTTCAGCACTACTATGCTGGACAGCACCACTTTTCTGTGTGACATCACTAATTTTCACCTGTTGGCAACCAGATATAGACCTCGTTCTGACATTTAGTTGTTAGCATTAAAGCCATGAGGAAGAACGTGGTATACGTCTGAAACACGTAGGCACCTTACCTACATTTTCACCCTTGCATTCGGGAATGATCTTGTTTTAACCATCCAAATAAAATTGGAACTACGTTCTGTTTTAAACCTGACTGCGCTGGACCATCGACTTTTGTCTACTTAGGTCTACTTAGATACAACGGCTTAGCAGACAGTATCACACATTCTAGGCCCAATTAGAAGGTTAATTGTGAAAAAAATTCTTATGGTGTTTTTCGATAAAAGTCACTTGAACTGGTATCATTTAAACAGTTAACCCATAAATGGCGCTGTTTATGTGGAATTTACCCTGCGGCCTAATGTAATATATAATGTATTTTAAAAAATGTAAAAAAGCATACATTTTGTGGGGTGAATTGAAAAAAAACCTGTAATTCCACCATTTCTGTTTTGATTTTACAATGTTCATCGGGCGGCATGAATTGCATGATAACTTGATTCTGCGGGTCGTTACGATTATGGCGATACCAAAGTTATATAGTTTTATTTTTTACAAAATAATTTGTTTTTGTGACGCTGCATTCGAAGATGAACTGCATAGTTTTTCAATGCAACAGCACTTCATAGGGCGGGAAGGGGTTAAAACCCACTCTCTGAAGCCCCCCTTCAAGATACATTTCAACTAATCTGGTCCCATGGCAGAAATATGTCTTTCTATCTGGCACCTCCAGCAGACTCCTTTCAGTCTAGTTTGATTTATTTTACCTCAGAGTTCCTCTTTTTACCTTTTTTTAATTTATTTTCTCCCCCCCTTTTTTTTAACTATTTCTAACAGGGGCTGTGCAGAATTAGAAAAATATGGCTGCTTTCTTTCAAAAACAGCACCACACCTATCCACAGGTTGTATCTGGTATTGCAGGTTTTCTCCATTGAAGTGAATGGTAATGAGCTGTAATACCACACACAACCTATGGACAGGTGTGGTGCTGGTTTTTGGAGAAAGCAGACAAGTTATCTTATCCTGGACAACCCTTTGTCATGCATTGTTCTTGTGCGGAGATGCTCCCTGCAATATCCCTTTTCCTTTATGGCCGCTGATATGTTCTATTCAGCTTTATGGCCTCTGTGGTAAGTACACTGCCAGTCAGTAAAGGGTTAACACTTCAGACCACTGTGTGTGACGTCACAATGAATGAGGCGGCAGTGTTAATAAACTCCTGCAGTAATGATGATGAATGCGCTGATGTCATAAATACAAATGTTTATGACATAAAGAAGATTCCATATTAGAAGGTTTTACTGCCACATTCAGCGCCATATTGGATGGGACTGAGGACCTTGAGCTTGACTTCCCCACCAATGCCGACCTGATGTAATTTGGAGATTCTAGCAGGGAAACCCTACACCCAAGACCACTTCTTCATCACAGTGATGCCATCCTCTTCATACGGGTTGTCTGTAATAGAGGGGGGTTTCCAGCAGGAGATCCCCTTCTATTGGCCGGAGCGGAGACAGATGCTACAAGGAGGCATCTGGAGGACCCGTCTCATCCGTGGATCACCCATTCATTTTAATGGGTGCCCAGGAAGAGAGACACCCGCCTAGCCAACCAGATCAGCCGATTTATGTGTTTTATGTTGTTCGTTCATTGTATTGTCTTTCCTTGAAAATCTGAGAAAACTTACAAATTCTGTTACAAATTCTATTTTGGCACCTTCTAAGCCCAGAGGAAGGGCAATCCTCCAGCCATGGTTTCCCTAGAGGTTTCCCCCACAGGGGGTTTTTCCTTTCCTGCGTGCTGGAGGGTGACTCTTCGTGAGTCGGAGGTTTGCCATTTTGGGTTTGGTCATATAATATAATAAAAGTTTTGACCATTTAACACCCAATTATAATGTTTTGTGTCTTTATTTTGCATTCTTTGGTTTGGTGATTGGGAATCTGGGTCTATCACATATCACAAAATCATAAGGCCGGACATCTACTTCCCACACTGACATAGAATGGAGACAACAAGCGTTGCTGCACAATTAAGTGTACACATCCTTACATTAACCCCTTCCTGACATTTGCCGTATGGGTACGCCATGGAAAGTTATGACTTCCCGCAAATTGCCGTATCCATACGCCAAATGTTTGGCAACAGCCCAGAAGCTGAGTCGGTGCCATCATCCCCGGATCTCAGCTGTATCTTACAGCTGACATCCGGCTGTAATGGCGGGGACCGAAATTAGCTTCGATCCCCGCCATTAACCCCTTAAGTGCAGCGCTCAAACGCGAGTGCTGCACTTAAGGTGTTTGCAGCTCATCGGAACCCCAGCAATGAAATTGCCGGGGTTCCGGTGGCTGCAATGGCAACCGGAGGCCTAATACTGGCCTCCCGGTCTGCCTAATACGGAAGACGGTCAAGATCCGCCCGGCGGCGGAGCCTGATCGGCTTCCGTAGCCGCCGGAAAGATGGCATCCACCTTTAATGGCAGGAACCGGAGCTAGCTCCAATCCCTGCCATTATCCCCCTCGATGCAGCAATCGAAAGCGATTACTGCATCGTAGTGGTTACTAGCAGATCACCATCCCTGACAGGCAATCAGGACTGGCGACTGCTGCTATGGCAACAGGAGACACAATGGCCTCCTGCTCTGCTATTACGGAAGCCGATTAGGCCCCGCCGGGAGGCGAAGCCTAATCGGCTTGCTGTCAGTGAATAACTGACAGATCTAATACATTGCACTACGTAGGTAGTGCAAAGTATTAGAAAAAAAATGAAAAAAATAGAAGTTTGAAAACAATAAAAGTTTCAAGTAATAAAATAAAACACTATCGCCCTTTTTCGCTTATCAAGTCCTTTATTATTGAAAAAAATAATAAACCATACGTATTTGTTATTGCCGCGACCGTAACGACCTGATGTATCAAAATATTATATTATTTATTGCACTCGGTGAACAGCGTAAAAAAAACCTGTAAAAAAACTATACCCGAGTTTCTGTTTTTTGGTCACTCTGCCCTACAAATATTGGAATAAAAAGTGATCAAAACGTTGCACGTATCCAAAAATGGTACCTATAAAAACTATAGCTTGTCTCGCAAAAAACAAGCCCTCATACAGCTCCGTCGACAAAAAAATTGGAAAGATATGGTTCTCACAACTTGGCGACAAAATACATTCTTTTTACAAAAGCAATTTTAATGTGCAAAATGTTGTCAAACATAAAAAAAGTTCTATAAATTAGGTATTTCCGGAATCGTACGGATCCACATAATAAAGTTAACTGGTAATGTATAACGCATGGTGAACACTGTATAAAAAAAAATAAAAAAGCTGTGCCAGAATTGCGTTTTTTTGTTTACCTGGCCCTCCAAAAAATAGGATGAAAGGTGATCAAAAAGTCGCATGTACCCGAAAATGGTAACAATAATCGTTACAGCTTGTCCTGCAAAAAACAGCCCTCATACCGCTACGTCTATGAAAAAATAAAATTAGTTATGGCTCCAATAAGTCAGGAAATAAAAAATATGCAGTTGTGCCCGAGGGGAACATTTCCTCTGTTTCAGGAGGCGATTTATCAAGGATCTAAAATTAGGGAACCAGGAAGGGGAGGGCCCAAACATATCCGCTGGAAGCGAGGGTGCCCGTATTATACCAGGACAACACTTCACAGCAAAATTCCCCAAACTGCAAATATGCGGACCAAAAGGGGCATAAGAAAGGACGCCATATATCAGTGCGACACTGGCCTGTGCAGAAAGGATTGCTTCACAGCGTAACACACATAAATGGATTATTTTATTGTTTTTTTACCCCATTATTATACCCCCTGACTATGCCCCTGATGTACTCTGCCCAGCTCACATATGCCCCACGTTATAAACGGAAACACTCCAAACAAAACTATTACCAAGCAAATTCCACGCTCCAAAAGCCAAATGACGCTCCCACCCATCTGAACCCTACAGTGTGCCCAAACAGCAGTTTCCTTCCACATATATGGCATCGTCATACCCGGGAGAACCCTTTTAAAAAATTTTGGGGTGTGTGTCTCCAGTGACATAAGCTGGGTATGACATATTTGCCATTGAAATGGCATTTCTAGAGAAAAATATAAATTTTTACTTTGCACCACCCGCAGCGCACTCATTTATGGAAAATACCTGTGGGTGAAAATGCTCACTACACCACTTAATAGATGCCTTGAGGGGTGCAGTTTCCAAATGGGGTCACTTCTCAGGGCTTTCTTTTTATTATTTCACATCTGAGCCTCTGCAATTGTGATCCAATACTTTATAAATCGCCAAATTAGGCCTCGATTTTGCATGGTACGCTTTCACTCCTGAGCCTGGTCGAATGTTCGGCAAAAGATTAGGGCCACATGAAGGGTGTTTCTAAAACCAGGAAACCCAGCATAATAATTAGAGAGCTGTCTTGTTATGGTGGCACAAGCTGGGCACCACATATTGGCATATCTATGGAAAAAAAATCCCATTTTCACTCTGCAACATCGAGTGCACACTAATTTCTACAAAACACCTGCAGGGTTAACATGCTTACTACACCCCTAGGTAAATGCATTGAGGGCGTAGTTTCCAAAATGTGGTCACTTCTGCGGGGTATCCACAGTTTTGGTCCCACAGGTGCCCAGAAACCAATCCAGCAAAATCTGCACTCCAAATGGCGCTCTTTCCTTTCTGAGCCTTGCCGTGTGCCCAAACAGCCGTTTATGACCACTACACCAGACCCCGCACCGATCCACCACTCCAGCTGCCTCTGGGCACCGGACAACACTGCCGGAAGTAGATGGCTCCGGTCAAAGAATAGAGGCCGAGCTGCAGTTCTGCCGAACGGCTGCTATGCAGTGATCTGAGCAATCTGCTTCCGGCAGTGTTGTCCAGTGCCCGGAGGCAGCTGGACTGGCAGATCGGTGCCGGGTCTGGTGTAGTAACGATTGTTTGCCCCCATACATTAACGATGATTGCTCCTTGTGACACGCTGTATCGTCGATTGGTGCCGGTTTTCATGGTCAGTATTGGGACGTCTAAAAGGACCTTTATTTCCTCAGACACCACCATAACTAGGCATTGGAACCAACCCTTCCACCTTAGCGGGTAAAGATTAACCTTCTAAAATGTTCACTATGTACACATAAGGGCTGACGGTGAAAACACAGAGGGGCTCACCATATAACCAGCGTATAACTGTGTCCTCCAAATCTTACGGAGCAGGAGTTGTTCTAGATTCCTCTTTATATCCCAGACACGTTCATACCATTTTAGACAATGAATCGACATATCACAAACTTGTGGCGAAACCAAGCACCGCATGTAAGGAATCTTTAAAAAATCTGCTAGAAGAAGGAATTGGATCAGGAGTATTAGCCAACAAACAGGCAGAATACTTACTGATAGAATTCCCTATTGTTCCCATATTCCATGGGATGCCAAAAATCCATAAATTTGCATGGTCTTGAAACTTGGGTTATCTGTGACGTAGTTGGCTAGTACTCCTGCAAACAGGCCTGCCATCAGGGTAGTACCGCTGGTACTACTGTCAGGGGCCTGGCCACAAAAGTAAAATAAAGTGGGCAGCCGCCGCTCATCAAGGTTATGATTAGCGTTAATTGGTTTGTAGAAAGGAATGGGATCCATGCAGGGGCCAGCTCCGCAACTTGGTGAGTGACTGTTTTAAAGCAGTAGATTCAGTTTAATAATTTTTTTCATGTTGCCCCTCTGCTCCCACCTTCCCACCTGTCTCTCTCCCCTTCCCCTCCCCAGACCCCAGTCAAGCGTCATATTCACTCTGGCCCAACTCCCGCCTCGGCCACTTTCTGTTCTCTTAGCCTACTCCTCCGCCTACATCCTGGTATAATAGCTAAAGAAAATTACCCTATGAGGTTTAGAGTTAGTTAGTTATATGTCAACATTTTGATCTAAGGTTTGCACACCATGACAGTCGGTAGTCATGTAGACTGGACACTTCCATGATTCCATGACGTATCTTGTGGTTCACGCTTGGGCATTGGAGATGAAGAAGACTGGAAGAAGTCATCATGGCGTTCTGGGCCAGCTGAAGAAGAAAAGAGAACGTGAACGACTCCAATCTAAGAAGATGTCACATGTGAGTCACTGAAATTCACTGCACTGTATTCACTTATATGGTCTGCAGAATGCCTGTGTAGGACTGATATCTGTCACAATATGGTGGGAATACTGGTCTTTGTTTTACAACACACGTTTTTAGTACACATTTAAGAGTGTTTAAATTATTTCTATATAGTTGAAGGGTAGACCCCCAAGAATTATTTCCTTTGGTGGGTCCAAGGTACCTCAGTCAGACACTGAGTGTACAGATCCTTGCATTAAGATATTGTATTACTGTCTGTAGCCTTAGATGAGAATTTATTAACCTTGCTAAGCCTCTTATCTGGCATAGAAAAATCCCAAAAGTGAAGGAAAGTTTTCGGTCACTTTTCGCTGCCTTTGGCACTTTTTTGAAAAGTGTGTGGCGCTTTGCGGAAAGGGCCGACAATTTTACTATCATTTACGCCAGTAACGGGCGTAATGTAAAGCAGAAATCAACGCCAGCTCCGAGCTAGTGTACAATTTTACATTGAGTGTGCAACAAAAGGCCTAAGCCAGACCCTGTATCTCCCCCACTAATCAGACTGTTTTGTGCCACAAGACATGTGTTTTGCCCACACCCCTAAAAAAACCAAAAAAAAAGATATATATATCTGAGACAGCGTATCTATAAGGGTATATTCACACGCTGTGTTTTCAGGCGTATTTCGGAGCGTAAACGCCTTCAAATACGCCTGAAAAATCGGTAGCCCAATGCCTTCAAACATCTGCCTATTGTATTTTAAAACGGCACGTAAAAAGAAGGAGCATGTCACTTCTTGAGCCGTTTTTGGAGATGTTTTTCATTGTGTCAATGGAAAAACAGCTCCAAAAACAGCTAGAAAAAAACACCTCAAAAAACGTTTACAGCTTCAAAAACGGCTGTAAATCAAAGGCTGTTTTCTCTGAAAACAGCTCTGTAATTTTCAGCCATTTTTGACTTTGCGTGTGAACCCTAAGACTATGACACCTGATAGCTCTGCTACTTGATAGGAGACAGCGGCTCAGCAGACAGTATCACATATAATATGCTGAGATACAACGGCTTAGCAGACAGTATCACACATGCTAGCCCCAATTAAAAGGTTAATTGGGAAAAAATGTCTTATAGTGTTTTTCGATAAAGGTCACTTGAACTGGTATCATTTAAACAGTTAACCGATGAATGACGCTGTTTACGTGGAATTTACCCTGCGGCCTAATGTACCATATAATGTATTAAAAAAACAATGTAAAAAAACCTACATTTTGTGGGGTGAATTGAACAAAAAACCTGTAATTCCGCCATTTCTGTTTTGATTTTACAGTGTTCATCGGGTGGCATGAATTGCATGATAACTTGATTCTGCGTGTCGTTACGATTATGGCGATACCAAATTTATATAGTTTTATTTTTTACTAAATAATTTGTTTTTGTGACGCTGCATTCGAAGATGAACTGCATAGTTTTTCAATGCAACAGCACTTCATAGGGCGGGAAGGGGTTAAAACCCACTCTCTGAAGCCCCCCTTCAAGATACATTTCAACTAATCTGGTCCCCATGGCAGAAATATGTCTTTCCATCTGGCACCTCCAGCAGACTCCTTTCAGTCTAGTTTGATATCTTTTACCTCAGAGTTCCTCTTTTTCCCTTTTTTTACTTTCTTCTTTCCCTCTCTCCTTCTTCTCCTTCTCCCCCCACTTTATTTTAACTATTTCTAACAGGAGCTGTGCAGAGTTCTAAAAATATGGCTGCTTTCTTCCAAAAACAGCACCACACCTATCCACAGGTTGTATCTGGTATTGCAGGTTAGCTCCATTGAAGTGAATGGTAATGATCTGTAATACCACACACAACCTATGGACAGGTGTGGTGCTGGTTTTTGGAGAAAGCAGATAAGTTATCTCATCCTGGAGAACTCTTTGTCATGGATAGTTCTTGTGCGGAGATGCTCCCTGCATTATCCCTTTTCCTTTATGGCCGCTGATATGTTCTATTCAGCTTTATGGCCTCTGTACTAAGTTCATTTCCAGTCATTAAAGGGTTAACACTTCAGACCACTGTGGGTGACGTCACAATGTATGAGTTGTGCAGTGGTAATAAATTCCTGTAGTAATGATGATGAAGGTGCTGATGTCATAAATACAAATGTTTATGACATAAAGAAGATTCCATATTAGAAAGTTTTACTGCCACATTCAGCGCTATATTGGATGGGACTGAGGACCTTGAGCTTGACTTCCCCACCAATACCGACCTGATGTAATTTGGAGGTTCTAGCAGGGAAACCCTTCACCCCAGACCACTTCTTCATCACATCCTCTTCATACGGGTTGTCTGTAATAGAGGGGGGTTTCCAGCAGGAGATCCCCCTCTATTAGCCAGAGCGGAGACAGATGCTACAAGGAGGCATCTGGAGGACCCGTCTCATCCGTGGATCGCCCATTAATTTTAATGGGTGCCCAGGAAGAGAGACACCCGCCTAGCCATCCAGATCAGCCGATCTATGTGTTTTATGTCGTTCGTTCGTTCGTTCGTTCGTTCGTTCGTTCGTTCGTTCATTGTATTGTCTTTCCTTAAAAATCTGAGAAAACGTATAAATTCTGTTACAAATTCTATTTTGGCACCTTCTAAGCCTAGAGGAAGGGCAATCCTCCAGCCATGGTTTCCCTAGAGGTTTCCCCCACAGGGGGTTTTTCCTTTCCTGCGTGCTGGAGGGTGACTCTTCGTGAGTCGGAGGTTTGCCATTTTGGGTTTGGTCATATAATATAATAAAAGTTTTGACCATTTAACACCCAATTATAATGTTTTGTGTCTTTATTTTGCATTCTTTGGTATGGTGATTGGGATTCTGGGTCTATCACATATCACAAAATCATAAGGCCGGACATCTACTTCCCACACTGACATAGAATGGAGACAACAAGCGTTGCAGCACAATTAAGTGTACACATCCTTACATTAAGATATTGTATTACGGTCTGTAGCCTTTGGGGGGAATATATTAACCTTTCTACAACAGTTTATTAGCGTAGAAAATTCACAAAATACGCAAATGTCATAATTTTTGGGGGCAAAAAATGAGCGGGGCTTAGCAGAGATGGCCAACAATTTTACTATAATTTACGCCAGTAACTGATGTAAATTATAGCAGAAATCTATATGTATAATGCCGCACAGATTTATCTCTGGGGGGCGTAACAAGGCAAAGGTCCGTGCCAGACCCATACCTCCCCCCCAATCAGACTGTATGCCCCCCCAATCAGACAATAAAATACATTTTAAAAATGTACTTTAAATGTACAGCAGGCCGCGGCACATAGAAAGTACTGATGACAGGCTGCGTTGCAGCTAAAAGATGCGACACATTTATTAAGAGTCGTTCGCCTGTTAATAAATGTGTTGCATCTTACTCCAGCAAACTGTTTAATAGGACTGCTGTATGAAACGCCAGTATTAAAGGGAATGTGTCGCTAGGAATTATTATTTTTTTTCAGTTAAACAGTTAGTATATAAGTGATTAAACATTGTTTTAATTTTTTAATTTTTTCACAAGTCAGGAAATATTATAAATCAGATTCTAATTTATAACATTTCCATGTGCTGGTCACTAGAGGGAGCAATTCCCAAAATTGCAGCATTGGCATGTGGTAAAGCAACCTCATTGCCTTATGCTGCAAATTTGGAGTAGGCACACTCGCTCTGCCCCAGCACACACCAGTAAACATACCTACCAACTTTCAAGTATCTAATCTAAGTAATCTCCGCCCACACATACCCGGTTCAGCCCACTCATTATTATGTTCCCATAGGACCCCCTACACATTATAATGACAAATAGCTGCCCCCATACAGTTTAATGCCCCCTTAGCTACCCCTAGTACCAGTGCGCACATATAAAGTGCCAGTGCCCATATAGATAGTGTCACACACAGTGCCCATGTAGATGGTGCCACTCCCCCAGGGATTCCACTCCAGGAGGAGCCCCTGCCGTCACTGTCCATATATGGACAGTGACGTAAGGCATTCCCTATAGGAGCAGAATCTCTGTCCAGAGTGTCGGCCACGCTGTGGCCAAGGATTGCTCTCCAGGAGGAGCCCTTGATGTAATTGTACATATATGGAAAGTGACATCAGGGGTTCCGCCTAGGAGCGGAATCCCCGGCCAGACCATCGGCAATGCAAAGGCAGTGGATTGCGTTCCAGGAGTAGTCCCCGACGTCAATGTTCATATATGGATAGTGAGACAAGGGGCTCCGCACTTAAAGTAGCGCTGTGCCCGGGAATTCCTCGGCGAGTGGTACTAATACAGAAGCAGGGAGCTGACGATCCCTTTCATTAGCATTGGATTAAACTGTATCTGCATCCTGAGGACGCAGATACAGTTGACACCAAGACATACCACCGGCCGCTTGGGACAGCGTAACAGCGCCCAGAATCCTGGACTACCCCCCTATATCCGGGACGGTTAGGAGGTATGCAGTAATTAGGACCATGCACATGCGCAGATTCCACAGTAAATGCTTGTTCATGAGCCTGCAAAGGAGGAGCTGCTCAGTTTGCCATTAGGGTGATGACTGACGGATAAGGCCTCGTTCACATCTGCACTATTGTCTCTGGTAAAATCACGGTCCCCCGCCTGACGGAAAGCCAATGGAACCCACTAAAGTCAATGGGTTCTGTCGGCAGGTGGCGGTGTCCGTTGTGCGACGAAACAGTTGCTTACGTTATTCCTTTGTTCTGCACCACTGATGGAGCAGAACAACGAAACACACCAACGCAGGTGTGAACAGGGCCTTAGAAAGATAACTGAATACAGCAGCTGGCCATGAACTGAAATACACTGCAGGTACAGAAGACAAATGGTAGACCAATTAGAAATGTGATTTATTTTACAAAATACATACAAGGCAATTAAAAAAAAAACTGTGCAAAGGTGTACATAGCCTTTAAGGGTATGTGCACACAATAGCAGGCTTTTACGTCTGAAAAGACAGACTGTTTTCAGGAGAAAACAGCTGCCTTGTTTCAGACGTAAATGCTCCTCCTCGCATTTTGCGGGGCTTCTCTGACAGCCGTAAATTTTGAGCTGTGCTTCATTGAGTTCAATGAAGAAACGGCTCAAATTACGTCTGAAAGAAGTGCCCTGCACTTCTTTTGACGAGGCTGTATTTTTACGCGTCGTCGTTTGACAGCTGTCAAACGACGACGCGTAAATGACAGGTTGTCTGCACAGTACGTCGGCAAACCCATTCAAATGAATGGGCAGATGTTTGCCGACGTATTGTAGCCTTATTTTCAGATGTAAAACGAGGCATAATACGCCTCGTTTACGTCTGAAAATAAGTCGTGTGAACCAGCCTAAGCAATCAGGAGGCATATTTTCAGATTCTGCTGGACTTCTCCCATATACCGGCATTTCAGGCATCCTATTGGTCCACGGTGTCCTCAATGCCCACCCCATTTACTTCTTCTTTAGCCACAATGCCCGCACGCCACAGCAAGCTGACAGTGCCCGCCCTAATGGTATATACAGGGGTGATGGAGATTTTATACTGAGATAATGGTAGGCTGGTTCATACACGGATAATGGTGGTTATATATGGGGATGATGGCTGGTATATACAGGGATGATGGGAGTCCCTTATATAACCCCCATATTCCCTGTATATTACCCCCAAAAGGGGAGATCAGCAGCACATCGCAGTCCAAAACTCATGGAAAACTATTTTATGTTTCACCCATCCCACCCATCGCTGGATGTGGGTATACTAGGACACATGACTAATATGATAATATTTTAATATAGAATTGTACATCCTAGTATAATAGCTAAAGAAAATTAGCTTATGAGGTTTAGAGTTAGTTATATGTCGAAATTTTGATCTAAGGTATGCGCACCGCGGTAGTCAAGTAGACTGAACGCTTCCATGATTTGAATAAGCTGTGACGTGGCACATTGGGTCACGTGAACGTGGTATACAGGTTACATCAACACTTTCATGACATATCTTGTGGTTCGCGCTTGGGCATTGGAGATGAAGAAGACTGGAAGTCAACATGGTGTTCTGGGTCGGATGAAGAAGAAAATAGAACATGAACGACTCCATTCTGAGAAGATGTCACCTGTGAGTCACTGAATTTCACTGCACTGTATTCACTTACACTACCGTTCAAAAGTTTGGGGTCACCCAGACAATTTTGTGTTTTCCATGAAAACTCACACTTATATTTATCAAATGAGTTGCAAAATGACTAGAAAATATAGTCAAGACATTGACAAGGTTAGAAATAATGTTTTTTATTTGAAATAATAATTTTCTCCTTCAAACTTTGCTTTCGTCAAAGAATGCTCCATTTGCAGCAATTACAGCATTGCAGACCTTTGGCATTCTAGCTGTTAATTTGCTGAGGTAATCGGGAGAAATTTCACCCCATGCTTCCAGAAGTCCCTCCCACAAGTTGGATTGGCTTGATGGGCACTTCTTGCGTACCATACTGTCAAGCTGCTCCCACAACAGCTCTATGGGGTTGAGATCTGATGACTGCGCTGGCCACTCCATTACAGATAGAATACCAGCTGCCTGCTTCTTCCCTAAATAGTTCTTGCATAATTTGGAGGTGTGCTTTGGGTCATTGTCCTGTTGTAGGATGAAATTGGCTCCAATCAAGCGCTGTCCACAGGGTATGGCATGGCGTTGCAAAATGGAGTGATAGCCTTCCTTATTCAAAATCCCTTTTACCTTGTACAAATCTCCCACTTTACCAGCACCAAAGCAACCCCAGACCATCACATAACCTCCACCATGCTTGACAGATGGCGTCAGGCACTCTTCCAGCATCTTTTCAGTTGTTCTGCGTCTCACAAATGTTCTTCTGTGTGATCCAAACACCTCAAACTTCGATTCGTCTGTCCATAACACTTTTTTCCAATCTTCCTCTGTCCAATGTCTGTGTGCTTTTGCCCATATTAATCTTTTCCTTTTATTAGCCAGTAACAGATATGGCTTTTTCTTTGCCACTCTGCCCTGAAGACCAGCATTCCGGAGTCGCCTCTTCACTGTAGACGTCGACACTGGCGTTTTGTGGGTACTATTTAATGAAGCTGCCAGTTGAGGACCTGTGAGGCATCTATTTCTCAAAGTAGAGACTCTAATGTACTTGTCTTGTTGCTCAGTTGTGCAGCGGGGCCTCCCACTTGTCTTTCTACTCTGGTTAGAGCCTGTTTGTGCTGTCCTCTGAAGGGAGTAATACACACCGTTGTAGGAAATCTTCAGTTTCTTGGCAATTTCTCGCATGGAATAGCCTTCATTTCTAAGAACAAGAATAGACTGTCGAGTTTCACATGAAAGCTCTCTTTTTCCAGCCATTTGGAGAGTTTAATCGAACCCACAAATGTAATGCTCCAGATTCTCAACTAGCTCAAAGGAAGGTCAGTTTTATAGCTCCTCTAAACAGCAAAACTGTTTACAGCGGTGCTAACATAATTGCACAAGGGTTTTCAAGTGTTTTCTAATCATCCATTAGCCTTCTAACACAGTTAGCCAACACAATGTACCATTAGAACACTGGAGTGATGGTTGCTGGGAATGGGCCTCTATACACCTATGTAGATATTGCATTAAAAACCAGATGTTTGCTGCTAGAATAGTCATTTACCACATTAACAATGTATAGAGTGTATTTCTGATTAATTTAATGTTATCTTCATTGAAAAAAACTGTGCAAATAAGGAAATTTCTAAGTGACCCTAAACTTTTGATCGGTAGTGTATATATATTTTTTTAATTTAACTGTCCAATGGGAGGCCAGGGTTTGGTCAGATGAAGGGGGGGGGGGGCAAAGTATGAGGTCCAGCACGGGCCTCTACCTTGCTATGCCCCATGGAGTGAAATCTATGTTAGCGAGGAGCTGGCGTAGACTTTCACTATAATTGACGCCAGTTTTCTGGGGTTAATCATAATAAATTTGTTGGCTCACAGCCCCTTTGCCTTTACCACGCCCCATTTCTTAAAAAGTGTGAAAACTGGCGTAGAAAGTCTCTTATGTCTCTGTGTCCTTTCCCACAAAGCAAAGTTTGAAGGAGAAAATTATTACTTCAAATAAAAATCATTATTTCTAACCTTGTCAATGTCTTGACTATATTTTCTAGTCATTTTGCAACTCATTTGATAAATATAAGTGTGAGTTTTCATGGAAAACACAAAATTGTCTGGGTGACCCCAAACTTTTGAATGGTAGTGTACATACTGCACACACTACATCTACACAATGCACACATACTTACATACTTGCCATGATTAAGAACGCAGATCGCGTTCGAAACGCGTAGGCTTGGGTATCTACCCTGACTACTTGCACCTTGGGACTGCGTCTCCCCTCCGATTTTAAGATCTTTCTTCAATAAACATGGGACTCTCATTTCCCTTTTAAATTACTATCAGCGCTGGATCATTTTTTCTCCTACATTGCTGTTCCTTACCGGGGGGCCGTCGCGGGGATCCGAGTGACGCTGCTGGAGCCGCAGACCAGTGAGCTGGAGGTTCTCTCCCTGTTTCTAATACATACATACATACAAACATACTGCACACACCATCTACACACTGCATACATACCTATACATAATGCACACATGTTACATATTCACACACTGCACACATACATACATACATACATACATACATACATACATACATACATACATACTGCCCACACTGCATACATATATACTGCCCACACGCTACATATACACACACTGCACACATACATACTGCACACATACATACTGCACACACACTGCACATATATATACTGCACAAATACATAAATACTGCCCACACACTACAGATACACACAATGCACATATACAGTGAAGGAAATAAGTATTTGATCCCTTGCTGATTTTGTAAGTTTGCCCACTGTCAAAAACATGAACAGTCTAGAATTTTTAGGCTAGGTTAATTTTACCAGTGAGAGATAGATTATATAAAAAAGAAAACAGAAAATCACATAGTCAAAATTATATATATTTATTTGCATTGTGCACAGAGAAATAAGTATTTGATCCCCTACCAACCATTAAGAGTTCAGCCTCCTCCAGACCAGTTACACGCTCCAAATCAACTTGGTGCCTGCATTAAAGACAGCTGTCTTAAATGGTCACCTGTATAGAAGACTCCTGTCCACAGACTCAATTAATCAGTCTGACTCTAACCTCTACAACATGGGCAAGGCCAAAGAGCTTTCTAAGGATGTCAGGGACAAGATCATAGACCTGCACAAGGCTGGAATGGGCTACAAAACCATAAGTAAGACGCTGGGTGAGAAGGAGACAACTGTTGGTGCAATAGTAAGAAAATGGAAGACATACAAAATGACTGTCAATCGACATCGATCTGGGGCTCCATGCAAAATATCACCTCGTGGGGCATCCTTGATCCTGAGGAAGGTGAGACCTCAGCCGAAAACTACACGGGGGGAACTTGTTAATGATCTCAAGGCAGCTAGGACCACAGTCACCAAGAAAACCATTGGTAACACATTACGCCGTAATGGATTAAAATCCTGCAGTGCCCGCAAGGTCCCCCTGCTCAAGAAGGCACATGTACAGGCCCGTCTGAAGTATGCAAATGAACATCTGGATGATTCTGAGAGTGATTGAGAGAAGGTGCTGTGGTCAGATGAGACTAAAATTGAGCTCTTTTGCATTAACTCAACTCGCCGTGTTTGGAGGAAGAGAAATGCTGCCTATGACCCAAAGAACACCGTCCCCACTGTCAAGCATGGAGGTGGAAACATTATGTTTTGGGGGTGTTTCTCTGCTAAGGGCACAGGACTACTTCACCGCATCAATGGGAGAATGGATGGAGCCATGTACCGTCAAATCCTGAGTGACAACCTCCTTCCCTCCACCAGGACATTAAAAATGGCCCGTGGCTGGGTCTTCCAGCACGACAATGACCCAAAACATACAGCCAAGGCAACAAAGGAGTGGCTCAAAAAGAAGCACATTAAGGTCAAGGAGTAGCCTAGCCAGTCTCCAGACCTTAATCCCATCGAAAACTTATGGAGGGAGCTGAAGATCGGAGTTGCCAAGCGACAGCCTCAAAATCTTAATGATTTACAGATGATCTGCAAAGAGGAGTGGGCCATCATCATCAACTACTAAAAATGTCTGACTGCTGTGCTTGCCAACAAGGGTTTTGCCACCAAGTATTAAGTCTTGTTTGCCAAAGGGATCAAATACTTATTTCTCTGTGCACAATGCAAATAAATATATATAATTTTGACAATGTGATTTTCTTTTTTTTTTTTTTTTTTATATAATCTATCTCTCACTGGTAAAATTATCCTAGCCTAAAAATTCTAGACTGTTCATGTCTGTGACAGTGGGCAAACTTACAAAATCAGCAAGGGATCAAATACTTATTTCCTTCACTGTACATACTGCACACACATACATACTGCACACATACATACATACATACATACATACATACTGCACACACATACATACTGCAAACACACACATACATACTCCACACATACATACATACATACATACATACTGCACACATACATTCTGCACACATACATCCATACATACATACATATTGCACATATACATACTGCACACACATACATACTGCACACACACATACATACTGCACACATACATACTGCACACATACATACTGCCCACACTGCATACATATATACTACCCACACGCTACATATATGCGCACTGAACACATACATACTGCACACATACATACTGCACACACTACACATACTGCACGCATACATACATACATACATACATACATACATATTGCACATATACATACTGCACACACATACATACTGCACACACACACATACATACTGCACACATACATACCTATATACATACTGCACACACATACATACTGCAGACATACATGCATACATATATACTGCCCACACGCTACATATACACACACTGCACACATACATACTGCACACATACATACTGCACACACTGCACATACACATACTGGACACATACATATCCATATTACACATACATACTGCACATACATACATACATAATACATACATACATACTGCACACATCCATACTGCACACAGACACACTGAATACATACATACATACATGCTGCACACATACATACTGAATACATACATACATACTGCACACATACAAACATACTGCCCACACACTGCATATACACACAATGCACATATACACACTGCAAACATACACACTGCACACATACATACTGCACACATACATACTGCACACATACATACTGCATACATACATACATACATACATACATACATACATACATACTGCACACATACATACATACATACATACATACTGCACACATACATACTGCACACACACATACTGCCCACACACTACATATACTCACACTGCACATATATATACTGCACACATACATAAATACTGCCCATGCACTACAGATACACACAATGCACATATACATACTGCACACATATACATACTGCACATATACATACATACATACATACACACATACATACTGCACACATACACACATAGATACTGCACACATCCATACTGCACACATACACACTGAATAAATAAATACATACATACATACATACATACATGCTGCACACATACATACTGAATAAATACATACATACATACATACTGCACACATACAAACATACTGCCCACACACTGCATATACACACAATGCACATATACACACTGCACACATACACACTGCACACATACACACTGCACACATACATACTGCACACATACATACTGCATACATACATACATACATACATACATACATACATACATGCATACTGCCCACATACTACATATACACACATTGCACACATACATACTGCACACATACACTACACACACACTACATATATATACAAAATGCACACAAATATACACACGCACTCGCACAAATATTACATACACACACAAACTACATATACACACACATATAGAGCCATTACACACACACTACATACATACATACATACATACATACATACATTGAGTCACACTCCAGTCACCTCTTTGTCTTTAGACACATTGACACTTATCTCCTTCCTGTAGACTGCTTCTTCGGCAACTTCTGTCTCCTCTGACTTCTTCAGCACGGGGTGGTGCTCCAGTGCTGGGGGGAGGGGTGTACAGAGGGAGATTAGGAACTGAAGGGGCTATCAAGGGAGTACTGGGCTGTACAGGGTTTAGTAGACATTTTAGCAGCAGCAGCAGCTATGCAGGTCAGTGGTGCAGACACAGTGAAGGAGCCGGGTGCTGCTGACCTGTACAGCTGCTGGGCAGTGAATTAGATACAGAGCAAGCCACCGGGCAGGGGCTTCACATATCAGCAGTACAAGCTGAAGTAACGGCAGCCCAGCGTCCTGCTCTGCATAGATTCTCCTGTGTCACCTGTCAGGTCCCAGCCAAGCCGCACTCTCTCCGCTGTAGGATTTCCTCCTCTCCGTTGTCCTCTCTGGCGGGTAGGAGGCCCCTGCTAGTACTACAGACCAGACGTGGTGCGCGGAGGCTGGGAAGGCTGCTAACAATGTTCTACATGAGAGGTTATCACGCAGCCACAACTGGCATATGTGCAGCTCCTTGCACAACAAAAAAATATAGAAATCACGGACGCATTCTTTTTATTCCGGACAGTTGCCAAAAGTCCTCTCATTTCACGGACTGTCCACGAATTTCACGGACTGTCCATATATGGACAGTGATGCCGTGATGACAGCAGCGACAGCACCCGGCGGCCGAGTGGGCCCCCCCCAAGGGTAATGGGCCCTGGAACTTGCCCGGGTTCGCCGGGTGCTGACGACGGCCCTGACTATACCCACACATATATAAACACACACAGAGGCATAAATATATATACACTAACATAGAGACATATGTACACATATACACACACATACTGGAACATATACACACACACACACACACACACACACACACACACACACACACACACACACACAGACACATACATACAACACACATAGCAGAGGTCGTAGCTAGGTTCTCCAGTACCCGGGGCAAAGATTCAGTTTGGCGCCCCCCCAACCTCTTTCCCGACATCTCCTTCCACCCTCGCCATGTTTGTTTTCTCTACCAATCAATGACGTGTCATTTATTTTCCAAATTTTTTTTATGTAACCCGAGCATAAAAACATTTGTACATTTTACAAGCAATATAGTTCTATACACAACACCAGAACCAAGCTCATTACATATGTACAGTTCCAGAACAAATCTCATTAGATATATACAGCACCAGAACCAAGCTCAGTACATGAATACAGGACCAAAACAAAGCTCAGTACAAATACATTTCAGTACAGAGATCATTTGCAAAGTCAGGTTAGCAGCTTCCAGTATGACCAGAATTATGGTAATCATATTCTGGGAGTTGCTTATACCCCAAAAAATAGTACCCTCCACCATCTGTAAAGATCATACAGTAATAATTAGGCTTCGTTCTCACCTGCATCGTGGTTCCGTTCATGGGTTCCGTCAGACCTTTCCGTCAGGGGAACCTACGAACGGAAACCAAACGGAAACCATAGCATTCTGTTACCATTTCAATGGTAACGCTTCCGTTGCTAATGGTTTCTGTTTGTCTCCGTTTCACAAGGTTTTCGTTTTATTGGCGGTATCAATAGAGTAGTCGACTGTATCCACCTATAATCTATCACATCTAACTTAGATGTGATGTATTACAGGTGGATCCAGCATGTCAGACACACAGGACACACAGGACCCGCTGACACTGAACCCATCAGTCCCACAGACCTGACAAGTTCAGGATTCAGCGTAGGATACAGCTTCTCTGTATACAGGTAACAGAGCAGCTGTATCTCAAAAAGTAAAAAGATTTTTTAATAAAAACTAATTATAAAGTTGCACAAAACACACTGACTGACATTTAAAAAAAAAAAAAAGTTTCAAAAGGTGTTCATAACCTTTAACCCCTTCCCGACATTTGCCGTAAATGTACGTCATGGAAAGCATTGACTTCCCGCATCTTGCCGTACATATACGCCGAATGTTTGGGACCGGCTCAAAAGATGAGCCGGTGCCATCATCACCGGATCTCAGCTGTATCTAACAGCTGACATCCGGCTGTAACGGCGGGGACCGAAATTAGCTTCGATCCCCGCCATTAACCCCTTAAGTGCAGCGCTCAAATCGCTTCACTTAAGGTGTTTGCAGCTCATCGGAACCCCAGTAATGAAATTGCCGGGGTTACGGTGGCTGCAATGGCAACCGGAGGCCTAATACTGGCCTCCCGGTCTGCCTAGCACCGAAGCCGGTCAAGATCCGCCCGGCGGCGGAGCCTGATCGGCTTCCGTAGCTGCCGGCAAGATGGCGCCGGGTCAGGAGCTGATCCGGCGTCATCAGCGGTGGAAGTCAGCTGTACTGTACAGCTGACATCCACCTGTAACGGCAGCAACCGGAGCTAGCTCCGATCCCTGCCATTAACCCCTTCGATGCAGCAATCGAAAGCGATTGCTTCATCGTAGCGGTTACTAGCAGATCGCCAGCCCTTACAGGCAATCAGGACTGGCGACTGCTGTTATGGCAACAGGAGACACAATGGTCTCCTGCTCTGCCATTACGGAAGCCGATTTAGGCCCCGCCGGGAGGCGAAGCCTAATCGGCTTGCTGTCAGTGAATGACTGACAGATCTAATACATTGCACTACATAGGTAGTGCAATGTATTAGAAAAAAAAAAATCTGACCGTTGGACCTTCAAGTCCCCTAGTGGGACTTGAGAAAAAGTGTAAAAAAAAGTATAAAAAAGTGTAAAAAAAAGTGCAAATAATAAAAGTTTGAAAACAATAAAAGTTTCAAGTAATCAAATAAAACACAATCCCCCTTTTACTCTTATCAAGTCCTTTATTATTGAAAAATAATAATAAACCATATGTATTTGATATCGCCGCGACCGTAACGACCTGAGGTATCAAAATATTATATTATTTATTGCACGCGGTGAACAGCGTAAAAAAAAAAAATGTAAAAAACGTTACCAGAGTTTCTGTTTTTTTGTCACTTTGCCCTACAAATGATAGAATAAAAAGTGATCAAAAAGTCGCACGTATCCAAAAATGGTACCTATAAAAACTATAGCTCGTCCCGCAAAAAACAAGCCCTCATACACCTCCGTCGACAAAAAAATTAAAAAGTTATGGTTCTCACAACTTGGCGACAGAAAAAATACATTCTTTTTACAAAAGTAATTTTATTGTGCAAAAAGTTGTAAAACATAAAAAAGTCCTATAAAATAGGTATCGCCGGAATCGTACTGACCCGCAGAATAAAGTTAACATGTAATTTATAACGCATGGTGAACGCTGTATAAAAAAAAAGACAAAAGCTGTGCCAGAATTGCGTTTTTTTGTTTACCTGGCCTTCCAAAAAATAGGATAAAAGGTGATCAAAAAGTTGCATGTACCCCAAAATGGTACCAATAATAACTACAGCTCGTCCCGCAACAAACCAGCCCTCATACCGCTACGTCTATGAAAAATAAAATTAGTTATGGCTCCAATAAGTCAGGAAATAAAAAAAATATGCAGTTGTGCCCGAGGGGAACATTTCTTCTGTTTGAAGAGGCGATTTATCAAGGACCTAAAATTAGGGAACCAGGAAAGGGAGGGCCCAAACATATCCGCTGGAAGCGACGGTGCCCGTATTATACCAGGACAACACTTCCTAGCAAAATTCCCCAAACTACAAAGGCGCGGAGTGTGGATCAAAAGGGGGATAATAAAGGACGCCATATATCAGTGCGACACCAGCCTGTGCAGAAATGATTGTGTCACAGCGTAACACACATCTATGGATCATTTTATTGTTTTTTTTTACCCCATTATTATACCACCTGACTATGCCCCTTATATTCTCCGCCCGGCTTACATATGCCCTACATTATAAACGGAAACACCAGTAAGACTCCAAACAAAACTACTACCAAGCAAAATCCACGCTCCAAAAGCCAAATGGCGTTTCCTCCCTTCTGAACCCTACAGCGTCCCCAAACAGCAGTTTCCTTCCACATATATGGCACCGTCATACCCGGGAGAACCCTTTTAGCAATTTTTGGGGTGTGTGTCTCCAGTGGCATAAGCAGGGCACAACATATTTGCCACTGAATGGCATATCTAGGGAAAAATAACCTCTGAACCTCTGCAGTTGTGAACCAATACTTTGTAAATCGCCAAATTAGGCCTCAATTTTACATGGTACGCTTTCACTCCTGAGCCTGGTCGACTGTCCAGGCAAGAGATTAGGGCCACATGTAGGGTGTTTCTAAAACCAGGAAACCCAGCATAATAATTAGAGAGCTGTCTTGTTATGGTGGCACAAGCCGGGCACCACATATTGTCCACATATCTGTGGAAAAAATCCCATTTTCACTCTGCAACATCGAGTTCACACTAATTTCTACAAAACACCTGCAGGGTTAACATGTTCACTACACCCCTAGGTAAATGCATTGAGGGGTGTAGTTTCCAAAATTGGGTCGCATCTGGGGGGTTTCCACTGTTTTGGGCCCACAGGCGCCCAGAAACCAATCCAGCAACATCTGCACTCCAAATGGTGGTCCTTCCTGAGCCCTGCAGTTTATGACCACATATGGGGTATTGCCGTACTTGGGCGAAATTGCTTTACAAATGTTGGGTTCTTTTTTTCCTTTATTTGTTGGGAAAATGAAACATTTTGCGCTAAAGCTATGTCTTAGTGAAGAAAAAGGATTGTTTTTATTTTCACTGCCCAATTCTAATAAATTCTATGAAACATCTGTGCTGTCAAAATGCTTACTACACCCCTAGATTAATTCCTCAAGAGGTGTAGTTTCCTTAATGAAGTCAATTTTTGGGCGTCTTCATTGTTTTGTCCCCTCAGGGGCTTTACAAATGTGACATTGCCTCTGCAAACCATTCCTGCTAAATGTCATCTCCAAAATCCAAATAGCGCTCTTTCCCTTCTAAGCCCTGCCGTGTGTCCAGACAGCCGCTTATTACCACATGTGGGGTATTGTTTTACTCGGGAGAAATTGCTTTGCAAATTTTGTGGTTCTTTTTCTCCTTCAGTCCTTGTGGAAATGAGAAAAAATTAGCTAAACCTACATTTTCTTTGAAAAAATGTAGATTTTTATTTTCAGGGCATAGTTCCAATAATTTCTGCAAAAAACTGTGGTTTCAAAATACTCATTATACCGCTAGATAATTTCCTCAATGGGTGTAGTCTCCAAAATGGGGTCACTTGTGGGGGGTTTCCACTCTTTTGTCCCCTCAGGGGCTTTGTAAATGCAACATGGCCTCCGCAAACCATTCCTGCTAAATGTGAACTCCAAAAGCCAAATGGCGCTCCATCCCTTCTAAGCCCTGCCGTGTGTCCAAACATCCGTTTATTACCACATGTGGGGTACTGTTTTACTCGGGAGAAATTGCTTTACAAATTTTGTGCTGCTTTTTTTTCCTTCAGTCCTTGTGGAAATGAGAAAAAAATAGCTAAACCTACATTTTCAGGGCCTAATTCCAATAATTTCTGCAAAAAACCTGTGGGGTCAAAATGCTCACTATACCCCTAGATAATTTCCTCAATGGGGTAGTTTCCAAAATGGGGTTACTTGTGGGGGGTTTCCACTCTTTTGTCCCCTCAGGGGCTTTGTAAATGTGACATGGCCTCCGCAAACCATGACTAGCCTAAGTGGAGTCATGTGCTGATTAACCATTTTACCTTTATTCCACTTCTTTCGCCCCCTTCCCAATAAAGACACGTGACAACCGAGGTTGGATGTGAAATGGCCACAGCAGCCATTTATTTATTTAACATAAATTAAATGCAATTTTATCCGAAACATTCGGATAACTCTTTTAGGAATTCGACCAGAGAATTCCTACTATAATTCACATGACCCAACGTGGGTCAATTAACACTAAACAGAGCAGGGGAAGTCCTTGAAGCCATTTTTTCAGATTTCCTTTAAATTAGTCATCTGCAAACCACCACCAACTATTTACCTCCAGCCGTAAACCAGCTCGGAAGCACCGCTCACCCCTGCAGATAGCTCCAACCACCAGAAGACCACTTCAAAGGGATAACACCCTATGAAGTCTTCAAATGATCTACCATTTTGGGGGACGCATACCCCCGATGCGACCCCCCCACCATTTTGTACTGACCAACCTCAAGGACTCCCCCCGCCAGCTGCCATGACACCCGGACCTGCTTAAAAGAAATAAAACAAACACAAGTTACATAAGCATACTTCAAAACACGAAAACAGATAAACCCACACCCTGATCTCATAACCGGACCTAATTCAGGGCGGGTGGGAACTAATTTTTCTTGTTTCTCCTCCCGCTGCTTCCGGCTCAATGCCGAAAACAGCGGGAGGAACAGTTACCACACCCCGGCTCCTGCCCACTCCCCCTCCTACTTCACCCACCTGTCTTCCTATTGGTTGAACCCTCCCTCCTACGGCAGTCATGGAGGCTTCCCGTTAAGCCCTCCGTGCTGCCGTCCAGCCTCTGCTTGACTAGCCTAAGTAGAGTCATGTGCTGATTAACCATTTTACCTTTATTCCCCTTCTTTCGCCCCCTTCCCAATAAAGACACGTGACAACCGAGGTTGGATGTGAAATGGCTACAGCAGCCGTTTATTTATTTAACATAAATTAAATGCAATTTAATCCGAAACATTCGGATAACTCTTTTAGGAATTCGACCAGAGAATTCCTACTATAATTCACATGACCCAACGTGGGTCAATTAACACTAAACAGAGCAGGGGAAGTCCTTGAAGCCATTTTTTCAGATTTCCTTTAAATTAGCCATCTGCAAACCACCACCAACTATTTACCTCCAGCCGTAAACCAGCTCGGAAGCACCGCTCACCCCTGCAGATGGCTCCAACCACCAGAAGACCACTTCAAAGAGATAACACCCTATGAAGTCTTCAAATGATGTACCATTTTGGGGGACGCATACCCCCGATGCGACCCCCCCACCATTTTGTACTGACCAACCTCAAGGACTCCCCCCGCCACAGCGAAACAGGCCTTGACCACCTCAAGCCTGTGAGTCCCTCCAAACCACCACCGCCCTCTCAATTCCTTCTGCTAAAGCCAGGCTCCACATATCAATTCCAACCTCGGTCAAATGTACCCCATCACTTCTCCAATAATTACCGAACCCTGACTCCAAATCCTTGTGACGAACACAAATGCCCCCATGCTTAGCAACAAAACGTGACACCGCCCGGTTTACCTTAATGCAGGCTTTGTTAACCCTTTCGACCGATCTTGCCAAACACCAAAACTTCCTCGGAACGATGTCCGACCAAACAATCACCAGTTGAGGATAAGATACCCATAAACTCAATAGATCGTGTTTAATATCCCGCACTAACTCGCGAAACAGGCGCACCCCCAGATCATTCCCCCCCACATGTAACACCAGAACCTCCGGAACCCTGTCTAACTGAGAGTATGTCTGAAACTCAGCAAGTACCCGGCTCCACAACATACCTCGGAAGCCCAGCCAGTGTACAACCGCATCGTGCCGCGGAATGCGAAGCTGGCGGCCATCTGGGTGAACGTGCGCCCGCAATGCCCCCCAGTGCACAAAAGAATGTCCTAAAATCCACACTAAGCAAGGTTGATGATCTGAAAAGAGAAACAAAACCGCACATGTCAAACAATCAAAACACCTGACCGACTCACAACAAATGAGGGCGCACATAAGTCCGAAACCTATTGGACTCCCACCGGCCTATGCGCCGCACACCCTCGTCATCCAGCCCCCACCGCCCCGCTTCAGTAGCAGCGCCAATCCTGAACGAGTGAGACGAGTAATACCCCTGCCCTACGCCAACCGCAGTCAAGCATTTTTTAAACACTGCACCAAATTGATACCTGGACAAAAACGAGCCATTATTATGACGGAGCAATGGCGCCTCAGGCCCCCCAACCAGTGGCTTAAAAACTGCCATACAAGCGACTGGACACATTGCCGACCCTGGGAGGGCAAACAACACTATCCGCTTACCCCGACCTGCTTGATCAGTCTTGGACCGCTGCAAAAACAACTCAAATCTATCCTCATATAGACCCACATCAGCCTGCCGCAATCCCCCAGCTCTAGCCGCACTAGGAGAAACCAACTCCCCAATTCTGAGTGCTCCGAAAAACGCGAGGGAAAAAGCCAACCGGAACAAAACTACCTCATCAGGCGAATTACAAACAGCCCCCAGCGATGCACCCAACGACCCAAGCAGGGAAAAAGAAACGGGTCGCCTCTGATCTGCTACTGCCCTACCCCAACGCAGACCTTTTAAAGCTTGCCGTACTAAAAAATGTTTGGTCACATCCTGGAAACGCCAAACCAGCAACAAAATGATTCACTTTTGCCGGGGAAAACCCCGCCTCCCCAGCATCCCCCAACCAGTACAATAACGCCACCAACCTGTCTTGCGCCGTGCTGACGTTACCCAACACTCTTACCCACTCCTCCCACTGCTGCCAACACGCCGAATAAGCGCTCAACGTCGCGCTAGCCAATAACCTTTCAATCAACCGTTCCACGGGACCGAAATCAGACCCCAGAGATGTTCCGGGCAAGCCAAACCGACCAGCTCCGCTCCCGGTGCCATTTGCCGAAAACGATCCCACTGCGAGCGAGAAAGAGCATCAGCAATACCATTGTCCTCCTGCATACGCGCCAAAACCACCAGACCCTGCCGCGTCAGTAAACAGTTCCAACTCTCCCATTTCCTGTACCTGCGACATCCACAATGATCTACCATTATACTGCCCAAGGAACTCATCCCAGACCCGCAGGTCCGCCCTGTGATCCCCACCAATCCTCACAAAATAATGGGGCGCCCGAATCCCCGCCGTCGCTGACGCCAACCTCCTGCTAAAAACTCTACCCATTGGCATAATTCGATAGGCAAAGTTCAACTTTCCAAGCAGCGACTGAAGATCGCGCAACGTGATCTTCTTCAATTGACAAGCCCGCCTGACCTCCTGTCGCAATGGCAATAATTTATCCTCAGGCAGCCTGCACTCCATTGCCACCGAATCAATTTGGATCCCCAAAAAACAGATGGTAGATACCGGGCCCTCTGTCTTTCCAGGCGCCAAAGGGAATCCGAAATCCGTCGCAACCTTCTGCAAGGAATACAATAAATTCCCGCAAACCGGGGACCCGCTAGGGCCTACGCACAAAAAATCATGAAGATAATGTATTAAGGAATCGACCCCGGCCACACCCTTCGTCACCCACTCCACGAAGATACTAAACGCCTCGAAGTATGCGCAAGAAAGGGAGCACCCCATTGGAAGACACCTATCAACATAAAACCCCCCGTTCCAGAAGCAACCCAACAGCCGTTGGCTATCTGGATGTACCGGCAGCAAGCGAAAGGCCGACTCAATGTCAGTTTTTGCCAACAACACACCGGGCCCCGCCTCCCGCACTAACACCACCGCTTTGTCAAACTAAGTGTAAATAACCGAACATAACTCGTGATCTATCCCATCGTTCACCGACGCTCCCCTGGGAAACGACAAATGCTGTATCAACCGGAATTTGTGAGGCTCCCGCTTTGGCACATCTCCCAAGGGTGATACCACTAGATTCTCAATCGGCGGCTCATCAAAAGGACCGGACATCCGACCCAAAGACACCTCTTTCAAAAGCTTTTCTGAAACGACCGCCGAGTGCAGATAAGCTGACTTAAGGTTGCGCCGTGTCACCGGAACCTCATATGGAGGAGGGGGATAACAAAACCAAACAAAAACCCCTCGTAAATTAACGTGGCCGCAACCCTATCCGGATATTCACTTAGATACGGGGGCATCCTTTCCACCCTCACCGGCGACCGCCCCTTGACCAACTGAAGCGGACTGAGGGCCTGACCGCCTACCCTTCCGCATACATTTTGAGGCCCCGTGTGAGGAGCCATTGCACTCCGAACAGACATGCTTAAATTTACAGGTGGCCCCGAACTTACACTGGCCATCGTTGAATTGCCAGCAGAACCCCAGTTTTGACCCGGAACCTTGCCCGGATTGACTAGACTGGCCCCCTTGGCCAACACTCCCGGGAAAGGACTGCTTAGCCTGCGCCGTAACCCGCAACCACAACGCAATATCCTTTTGATCCCACCGGATCGCCGTCCGGACCGCCTTCCGCTGGCGAAATTGCTCATCATACCGCAACCACGCCTGGCCCCTGTACGCCCGATAGGCCTCCCCGATGGCATCAAAGTAACAAAACAACGCCGAGCAATTTTCCGGCGCCTTTTCCCCGATCACGCTTGCCAAAATAGCGAAAGCTTGCGACCAGTTGGCGAACGTCTGCGGGATAAGCCTATACCGCCGGCGTTCTTCTTCCTCTTTCTTACTCTCGTCCCGCTTGCCCTTATCCAAATTGAACTTTGCAAGCGGCAGAAGAGAAAATATCTCCACGTATTCATCCTTCCAAATCCATTTGCGTACCTCTTGCTTCAGGTGAGCCCCTAACGGGCCCTCGAAACAGACGTAAACCTCGCCCCGAGCGCGATCATCAAGCCGAATCCTATCCCCATCCTTCAGCGCCTCGGTTTGGACCGACACTGCTACCGCTTCCTTTGCCACCCCCGGGACCTACCCGACCATGGACCGCGACTGTACCTCACGAGGCCCTTCCCATACCAACACAGGAGACCCCGTCGGCGCTACCGGCGCCGCTGTCCTATTTAAGCGCCCGACTAGCTCGCGCAAACAACCCACTAAATCTGTTAAACCATCGCGCCCGGCAACGCCACTACCGACAGCCGCTACCCCGCTCGCTGACCCACCCCCAACACCCGACATGAAAATTGCTGGGTACGGTAACGTAGGAGTTACACACTCACCAGGCTGCCCAGGCGCTGTATTCCCGCCAGCCGGAAAATCCTGACCGCGATGCGACTCATCCAGCTCTCAATCTTCCAAATCCTCTCTCGCCGCCGACTGGTACTCGCACCGACATCTACGACACGGGGATCCCGGCACGCTGACCGATGGGCCGGCAACCTGCCGCCCGACCGCAGGGACCCAGACTTCCGACCAGACCTGTTGCCTCGTCGTCTTCGCTGATCTTGGCGTCCTCACCGATGCTCCAGAACATCACCATGCGGGGCGGCCGTCTACTGCCCTCCGAACACAGCAGCTGAAGGCGGGGGTGTGACATGGAGCCCGGCCTGCGACTCCTTGGTAACCGCCGAGCCCCGTCGCGGCTGGGGATTCCTGCCAGGACGCAGGCCCTGGGAGGAAGCGCCCGTCCCAGCAGCCTGGCCTGCAGCGTCCCTTGAAGGGCTCCCCCTGCGACGCCGGGCCCGCGGGGCCATGTCTGGACTAAGGCGCTCTGGTGGGCGAGTTCTACGGGAGCGGCGGGGTGACCTAGCCTGAGCAGCCGCCGCTCCCCCCGAAGCCCTCTGCTTTATTACAGCAGGGGCAGACATCAACAGCTCTCCCCCCACCGCTGTATCCCCATCGTCTAAGAGGGGAGCGGGGGAGGGGAGCGCATCAGCGCGGGCTGCCGACCCATGCGCTGATGAGCAATGACGTCCGCCAGTGCTGTTCTCGCGCCTCCCATTAAATAACGCTATATTGTAATAGTTCAGACTTTTACGCATGCAGCAATACCAATTTTGTTTACTTTTTTTATTTTTTACATTACTTTAGGGGGAAAATGGGAAAAGGTTTTTTTAACTATTTGTTTTTAATTTTTTTCACTACTAAAAACTTTTTTGCACTTTTTTTACACACTTTATTAGCCTCCCTAGGGGATTTGAACCAGCGATCATACTAACGTATTGCAGTATATTGTCATTTTTACAGGCTTAAGTTAAGTGAAGGCAGCTCTGGGTGCCATCATTAGGCCCATGAGCTGCCATTACAATCATTGTCACCCCCTGATCTAACTGGGGGGGTGATGAAATGTCAGAGGGGGCCGCCCCCCTTTTTTCAATGCCTCAGATGCTCGCGATCGACCGCAGCATTTGAGGGGTTAAACAGCTAGGAACAGCACGATCACTGCTCCCGACTGTTAGTCCCGGGTGTCCACTGTAAAACACAGCCGACACATGCAGCATATGGAGCGCACTCTAAACATCACCACCCGCACCCGGATGTAATAGCACGTCACGGTGCACAAAGGGGTTAATGTTCTCTTTTACGCAAAAATAATAATTGCAAGAAATTGGATGGCTGGTAAATCCCCAATTGTTATGGATTGGTTGAAGTTGGTTAAGACAATTAAAGAATATGAGAAAATAAGAGCAGACAAGAAAAATTTTATAAAAAAGTGGGAGGAAATATTGGGGATATGGAATTGATTGGTGTTCTATAGGAAGGTATAATTATTATTTTATCATAAGAAGGTTATAATTTTATGGTACTTAATGATCTTTGGGGTGGGAGGGGGATGGGATTGGGGAGATATATGTTGCCTGATGTAAATTGTGCAGATAAATTGTTGAGCATTATGATATTTATAATCACTGGATATTGAAATGTTGTAATGTTTTTATTACTGAAATTCAATAAAGATATGTGAAAAAAACCAAAAAACATTTGATGTGTGTTAGAATGTAAGGTAAGTGTGAGGTCATCAGTGATGTCATAATTCACCTTCTCTATAAAAGCTGCAGATCAGTCACATTCTGTTGAGCCGCTATAGACCAATAGTTTCTTGCTTTTTGGTACGTCGCTCTCACTTGACTTTTTCTTGAGTCCTGTGACTTCTAGAAATCTTGCTTTATCCAGAAGCTTCAGATCCACGATTCAGAGGTAAGAGGAGAACATGTAGAATGTTTCTTGTGAAGTATTGCAGCGAGTTCCATGTGCTGCCACTGTAAGAATGTTTCTCTTTCACCCTCTTACTGGGTTAGATTCTAAGGTCAGGCGCAATAAATGAAATACAAGATTGAGTGTATGAAAATGTATATTGTATAAAGAGTGAAATGACTGTTAGTTATTCTGAGACTTCTATGGAGATTTGTACATAGCGACAGCCATAAACAAGGAACTTTACAGAGACACTTTTTCCTTATCATCAACAATTACATGACAGGTTATAGTTACCATCCATGGTCTCCCCACACTCCAGGAAGTCTCCTTTCCAGTATGTCCCTCCTCAAGTGGCCTCCCAAGTGGCTCCCCTCATGTCATGCTTGGGTCTTTTATGCCCCCTTGTCTGCCCCTCTTTGAGACAAATAGTGTGACCTTCCTGATAAAAAGAACTTCCCCCCTCATGTAACATGCGGATATAGAATACTGGTGCCACTTATCAACCACCTTTAGCATTTATGACATCCTGAGTTTGTCCATGGGTAAGACTGGGTTCACACTACTGGTTAGCACCTGTAAGAGATACCTGTGAACCTCGGGGTCATTTATTGTGAGAATCAGGGTAAACAATAGGAATCTTGCAAACTGATGAGACGCATTTCATTAAGAAACGCAACTATACCCATGATCCTCCATCTTTGATTTACCCAAATAAAATACCCTATATAATATTACATATAACCTTATATGTGGCTTTCATTTTCTGAAACCTTTAAATTCTTACACCACCAGAGGGCGCAGTGTAGAGGAGTGCCGCTGTCTCCTCTGGCTGCACTGTCCTGTCTCTGCCTTGGGAGGGCGCTCTTAATGCAGTTATCACATGTTTATTGGGGAGGGGGCTGATAATTGAGGACAGAGAAGTCTAGAATCTATTTTCTTTTTGTAAGATGATTTAGAAACAAGTAACCACACAATGATTTCTCGCCTCAGCAGATTTGTGGATATGAAGATCATGAATAGAAAACATCAGACATTCTGTGTGGACACAAATCAAGAGCTCAGAAATGCTTTGGACACCTGGGATTTGGTGGAAGAAGACGTCTTAGGAGCCTGTGTCCCTTATTTCATCCAGGAGAAGGTGGCTGAAGATCTCTTCACTTATACGGATGTGTTTCAGAAAGCCATTCTGAGTAGCCTGTTACCATCTCAATACAACGCCGCCATGTGCCGCTTCTTCATCAGAGTCATTCAGTACAGAAGAGACGCGGCACACTACCTGAAGGAATATATAATCAATGTGCTATGTGAGCACTTGAAGGTGGAGTACATGAAGGGACAATACTATTCCTACGCCATGACTAAGAAGGTTATTGTCTGGCTGAGCATCCTCCATCTTGAAGCGGTGGTCGGGGAACTGAGATACAACATCGTTTATGAGGATTTCAATGCTGCCATTGTCGACACTTTGACAGAAGTGACATCTCTGTGTGCTACAGTCATCATGCCACACATCTTGGACATGCTGCCAGTGCTGGGCCAAGTGGTCAAAAATGCTCCTGACCAACTATCTAAGGAGACGTTGTGCTATGCTATAAGACGTTTATGCGGCAGCATCCAAGAATATATTGTGAAGGGTGGCAGCTGCAAAGTGCAACTTATGAAGGCCATAAGCAACATGAAGGCCAACATTTCCACCTGGTTGCCTGATGTCCATGCTGAGCTTCAAGACTCCACCAAAGTTGCCCTGGAATTCTTTACTGTACCCGAATCATCGGAAAACCAGCCGACCGAGCCAGGCAATGACGAGTTACAGACCCTTCCTCACGCCGAGCTCCTAGAAAAGTACAGGGAGCAATTTGCTGCGGAGAATAAGGAACTGGAAGATACAGAGAAGCAGCGTATTGGGATGAACATGCTTGTGACATCTCTGGTATCTGGCAGGAAAATAACAAAAGATTTCCTTCAGTTTCTGCTCAATGCCCTGAAGAATGCGGACCCAAAGGCCAAAATGACAGCAGCTATGTTCTTCAATGAGGCTTTGAAGCATTCAAGACTTATAAAGCAGAAATACCAAGAGTGCGCAATCCAACATCTGCTGAAGATCATAGAAGAGGACGATAACATCTTGTGCAGCATCGCCATGGAGGCACTGGGGAATGCCACCACCGGAGCTACAAGACTGGTGGAGAGCTACAAGAATAAGATCATTGCCCACATGGAGTTTAGACTATCAAAAACCAGCAGCATCAAGATCATCATGGCGGCACTGAGGGCGCTGTCCTCCATTATCAGACGCCTGAAGCTTTCTGTCCTCAGTAGACAATTCATTAAAATATCCCGGGAGCATATGGACTATCCGGATGGAGAAGTCCAGATTGCGGCCATAAACCTGTTAAGGGATCTGACAGAGAGCTGCCGCCTTCTGCTATTTGGATATTTTACAGACAACGTCAGGAGCTGTATACCAACTTTACTCCTGAAATTACATAGTGACAACCAGGAGATAGTAGCAGCCAGTACTTCATCTCTGCAGAGCTGCCTCTCCTACATCAAAGGAGCCAACATTCGGGGATTTTTCCGGACGGAAATCTCTCCAAACATCAATGACCTGAAATCCATCTACAGCTGTCTGGCTCATAACCACCCAAAATTGATGAAGACCATGCTCCTCCAGATCCCAAGCTATCTGGTCAACTCAGAGGACAAGGAGGCTGTAGTCAGACATGTTGAATTTCTTAAAGATGCCATCAACCATGATGTCATGTAAGACCTGGACTTATATAGTCTCAGCCTAGCTCTGGCCACACTGCACTGCGAAGGCTTCTCATGTAATATCAGAAAAGCCAATGAAAGGGCCGTCTCCATTCTGGCCACCAAGTGGTTTTACATCGGCAGTGCCAACAAATAAAATGCATTTATCAGGGATGAACCGCTGAGGACAGAGACATCAAGGTTGTAGATCACTTCCCCATGTACTATCCAATGGTTGTGAACATCAATATCAGCTGTCAAGACTTGAACATCAATATTAACATCTAGGGGGCAGAGCTAGCAGTCTGACTTGCGAACGAGCCTCAGGCCTACATCGAGGAGTGTGAGCAAGGTGCAGACTCACCGGCCGGTGGAGTCCAGCGATGCCAGTTATCCGTCAACATTAGATGACGGAGACCAAGGACTTAGCTGGCGAGACAGACTATACAGTCAGTGTATGGGCAGCATGGTGGTGCAGTTTGGGGAATATGCCCGTCATCAGATCATAGAGACGGTGTATAATAACAACTCCACATATAATATACAGATGTAATGACACGTCAAAAAATAAAAGTCTACTCTGTTTTATATTGAAATTAATGGGTGTGCAGCCTGCAAGTGACTGAAGCTAATAAAAAGTATAGAGCACTCATTGTTTTTTATTGTAGACTAGATACTTGAATTTTTTACACTGAGATTCATATCGTAAAAGGTTTTTAAGCGGGTCACAAATGGTACAAAAGGTACACAAGAATAGAGGCCGAGCTGCAGTTCTGCTGAACGGCCGCTATGCAGTAGTCGGAACTATCTGCTTCCGGCAGTGTTGTCCAGTGCCCGGAGGCAGCTGGACTGGCAGATCGGTGCGGGGTCTCGTGTAGTAACGATTGTTTTCCCCATACATTACTGATGATTGCTCCTTGTGATACGCTGTATCGTCGATTGGCACTGGTTTTAATGGTCAGTATCGGGACATCTAAAAGGACCTTTATTTCCTCAGACACCACCATAATTAGGCATTGGAACCAACCCTTCCACCTTAGCGGGTAAAGATTAACCATCTAAAAGGTTCACTATATACACATAAGGGCTAAAGGTGAAAACACAGAGGTGCTCACCATATATCCAGCGTATAACTGTGTCCTCCAAATTTTAGGAGTGCATGGAGCAGGAGTTGTTCTAGATTCCTGTTTATATCCCAGACACGTTCATACCATTTTAGACAATGAATCGACATATCGCAAACTTGTGGCGAAACCAAGCACCACATGTAAAGAACCTATAAAAAATCTGCTAGAAGAAGGAATTGAATTAGAAGTATTAGCCAAGAAACAGGCTGAATACTTACTGATAGAATTCCCTATTGTTCCCATATTCCATGGGATGCCAAAAATCCATAACTTTTCATGGTCTTGAAACTTGGGTTATCTGTGACATAGTTGGCTAGTACTCCTGCAAACAGTCCTGCCATCAGGGTAGTACCGCTGGTACTACTGTCAGGGGCCTGGCCACAAAAGTAAAATAAAGGGGGCAGCTGCCGCTCATCAAGGTTATGATCAGCGGTAATTGGTTTGTAGAAAGGAATGGGACCCATGCAGGGGCCAGAAGCAGCGGCCAGCTCTGCAACTTGGTGAGTGACTCTGTTTTAAAGCAGCAGATTCAGTTTAATTATTTTTTTATGTTGCCCCTTCTCTCCCACCTTCCCACCGGTCTCTCTCCCCTTCCCACCGGCCTCACTCCCCTTTCCACCGGTCTCTCTCCCCTTCCCCTCCCCAGACCCCGGTCAAGCGTCATATCCACTCTGGCCCAACTCCCGCCTCGGCCACCTTCCGTTCTCTTAGCCTACTCCTCCGCCCGCTCACAGAGTCCCTGGCACTTTGCGTCCTGCTCCCATCCCACGACTTTCCGTTGCCACCTCTCCAAATCCCCTAATAATGGGGGACCCAGATGTATTTCCTCAAATGGATTCCACTGACTGTATGAAGCCCAGAAATTTCTGATGGCGGGCCTGCCTGCATACCACATATTCCGGCAATCAAGGCAATGGAATTCCATTTGCGGAAATACACCAGGTATTCCAAATATCTACAAGAATTTATTTTAATGTGAGTGGAGTATCTGCGCTCACATAATTACTTCTGCCTTGATAGTCTTATTTTATTGCAGATAGAAGACGCCCTGATGGGGTCAAAATTCTCCCTCTCCATGGACAATTTGTTTATGACATGGTGGGAGAACAAAATTTTTTCAGCCAATAATCCCTTTTACGAGTGGATTGTGTGGGATGGACGATACATCGATGACTTTTTTTTTGTTTAGGGGTCGTGATGTGGCGCCTGTACCACCATTTATGGAATACAATAAAACCAATATATTTAATTTACAATGTTACAGGCTCGGCATCCATGGATTCTGTTACCTTCTTTGAGATTATGTAACAGGGGAATTGTAATACAGAAAAGGAATAATTTTGTGAACCCTCTTCGGGCACACAAAATTGTTGCTAATTAACATCCCCCATATGTCTACTTTAGTTTGGCATTGTTTTTTGAACATCCTTTTATTTTTCTATGACATCACAAGGCTTAGAACTTTAGCAGCAATTTCTCACATTTTCAAGAAAATTTCAAAAGGCCATTTTTACAGGGACCAGTTCAGTTGTGAAGTGGCTTTGAGGGCCTTATATATTAGAAACCCCCAAAAAGTCACCCCTTTTTAAAAACTTCACCCCTCAAAGTATTCAAAACAGCATTTAGAAAATGTCTTAACCCTTTACACATTTCACAGGAATTAAAGCAAAGTAGAGGTGAAATTTACAAATTTCATATTTTTTTGCAGAAATACATTTTTAATACAATTTTTTTTATAACACAGAAGGTTTTACCAGAGAAATGCAACTCAATATTTGTTGCCCAGTTTCTGCAGTTTTAGGAAATATCCCACATGTGGCCCTAGCATGCTACTGGACTGAAGCACTGGCCTCAGAAGCAAAGGAGCACCTAGTGGATTTTGGGGCCTTATTTTTGTTAGAATACATTTTAGGCATCATGTCAGGTTTGAAGGGCTCTTGCGGTTCCAAAACAGTCAAAATCCCCCAAAAGTGACCCCATCTGGGAAACTACACACCTCAAGGAAATTATCTAGAGGTACAGTGAGCATTTTGACCGCACAGGTTTTTTACAGAAATTATTGGAAGTAGGCCATGAAAATTAAAATCAACATTTTTTCAAAGAAAATGTAGGTTTAGCGATTTTTTTTCTCATTTTCACAAGGACTAAAGGAGAAAAAGCACCGTAAAATTTGTAAAGCAATTTCTCCCGAGTAAAAAAATACCCCACATGTGGTAATAAACGGTTGTTTGGAGACACGGCAGGGCTTAGAAGAGAAAGAGCGCTATTTGGCTTTTGGAGCTCAAATTTAGCAGGAATGGTTTGCGGAGGCCATGTCACATTTACAAAGCCCCTGAGGGGAAAAAACAATGAAAACGCCCAAAAAGTGACACCATTTAGGAAACTACACCTCTTGAGGAATTCCTCTAGGGGTGTAGTGAGCATTTTGACTCCACAGATTTTTTGCATAAATTATTGGAAGTAGGCCCTGAAAATGACAATCTAACTTATTTCAAAGAAAATGTAGGTTTAGCTAATTTTTTCTCATTTCCACAAAGACTGAAGGAGAAAAAGCACCATAAAATTTGTAAAGCAATTTCTCCCGAGTAAAACAATACCCCACATGTGGTAATAAACGGCTGTTTGGACACACGGCGAAGCTGAGAAGGGAAAGAGCACTATTTGGCTTTTGGAGATCACATTAAGCAGGAATGGTTTGCGGAGGCCAGGTCACATTTACAAAGCCCCTGAGGAGACAAAACAGGGGAAAACCCCCACAAGTGACCCCATTTCGGAAACTACACCCATTGAGGAAATTATCTAGGGGTATAGTGAGTGTTTTGACTCCACAGGTTTTTTGCATAAATTATTGGAAGTAGGCCCTGAAAATGACAATCTAACTTATTTCAAAGAAAATGTAGGTTTAGCTAATTTTTTCTCATTTCCACAAAGACTGAAGGAGAAAAAGCACCATAAAATTTGTAAAGCAATTTCTCCCGAGTAAAACAATACCCCACATGTGGTAATAAACGGCTGTTTGGACACACGGCGAAGCTGAGAAGGGAAAGAGCACTATTTGGCTTTTGGAGATCACATTAAGCAGGAATGGTTTGCGGAGGCCAGGTCACATTTACAAAGCCCCTGAGGAGACAAAACAGGGGAAAACCCCCACAAGTGACCCCATTTCGGAAACTACACCCATTGAGGAAATTATCTAGGGGTATAGTGAGTGTTTTGACTCCACAGGTTTTTTGCATAAATTATTGGAAGTAGGCCCTGAAAATGACAATCTAACTTATTTCAAAGAAAATGTAGGTTTAGCTAATTTTTTCTCATTTCTACAAAGACTGAAGGAGAAAAAGCACCATAAAATTTGTAAAGCAATTTCTCCCGAGTAAAACAATACCCCACATGTGGTAATAAACGGCTGTTTGGACACACGGCGAAGCTGAGAAGGGAAAGAGCACTATTTGGCTTTTGGAGATCACATTAAGCAGGAATGGTTTGCGGAGGCCAGGTCACATTTACAAAGCCCCTGAGGAGACAAAACACAAAACAGGGGAAAACCCCCACAATTGACCCCATTTCGGAAACTACACCCATTGAGGAAATTATCTAGGGGTATAGTGAGTGTTTTGACTCCACAGGTTTTTTGCATAAATTATTGGAAGTAGGCCCTGAAAATGACAATCTAACTTATTTCAAAGAAAATGTAGGTTTAGCTAATTTTTTCTCATTTCCACAAAGACTGAAGGAGAAAAAGCACCATAAAATTTGTAAAGCAATTTCTCCCGAGTAAAACAATACCCCACATGTGGTAATAAACGGCTGTTTGGACACACGGCGAAGCTGAGAAGGGAAAGAGCACTATTTGGCTTTTGGAGATCACATTAAGCAGGAATTTGTTTGCGGAGGCCATGTCACATTTACAAAGCCCCTGAGGGGAAAAAACAATGAAAACGCCCAAAAAGTGACACCATTTAGGAAACTACACCTCTTGAGGAATTCCTCTAGGGGTGTAGTGAGCATTTTGACTCCACAGATTTTTCATAGAATTTATTAGAATTCGGGCAGTGAAAATAAAAACAATCCTTTTTCTTCAATAAGACGTAGCTTTAGCTCAAATTTTTTCATTTTCGCAACAAATAAAGGAAAAAAAAGAACCCAACATTTGTAAAGCAATTTCTCCCGAGTACGGCAATACCCCATATGTGGTCATAAACTGCTGTTTGGGCACACGGCAGGGCTCAGAAGGGAAGGACCGCCATTTGGAGTGCAGATGTTGCTGGATTGGTTTCTGGGCGCCTGTGGGCCCAAAACAGTGGAAACCCCCCAGAAGTGACCCCATTTTGGAAACTACACCCCTCAATGCATTTACCTAGGGGTGTAGTAAGCATTTTAACCCTGCAGGTGATTGGCAGAAATTGGTGTGCACTCGATGTTGCAGAGTGAAAATGGAATTTTTTTCCATAGATATGCCAATATGCGGTGCCCAGCTTGTGCCATCATAACAAGACAGCTCTCTAATTATTATGCTGGGTTTCCTGGTTTTAGAAACACACTACATGTGGCCCTAATCTCTTGCCTGGACAGTCGACCAGGCTCAGGAGTGAAAGCGTACCATTTAAAATTGAGGCCTAATTTGGCGATTTACAAAGTATTGGTTCACAACTGCAGAGGCTCTGATGTGAAATAATAAAAATAAACCCCTGAGAAGTGACCCCATTATGGAAACTGCACCCCTCAAGGCATTTATTAAGGGGTGTAGTGAGCATTTTCACCCCACAGGTCTTTTCCATAAATGAATGCGCTGTGGATGGTGCAAATTAAAAATTTATATTTTTCCCTAGATATGCCATTCAGTAGCAAATATGTCGTGCCCAGCTTATGACACTGGAGAGACAAACCCCAAAAATTGCTAAAAGGGTTCTCCCGGGTATGACGATGCCATAAATGTGGAAGGAAACTGCTGTTTGGGGACGCTGTAGGGTTCAGATGGGAGGAAATGCCATTTGGCTTTTGGAGCGTGGATTTTGCTTGGTAGTAGTTTTGTTTGGAGTCTTACTGGTGTTTCCGTTTATAATGTGGGGGCCAGTGGCGTAGCTATAGGGGTCGCAGCGGTCGCAATTGAGACCGGGCCCCGAAGCCTGGGGGGCCCACGGCCCCCCCACCACATTTTCGTGAGGTTACTTATGTAAAAACGCTGCATAAGCAGCATTAAAGTTGGACAGATGCCGTTTGCTAAAGGACCTTTAATGATGTCATGCCCATGTGACCTGATTCGCCTTTGAGGAACAGAAGCCACGCCCACCGATCAGGTCCTTCTATCACAGTATAGCAGCAGCAGAGTCGGCAGAAGAGAAGGCACGTCCACCTCTCAGGTCCTGGTGAACGCTTCCTTATCCCCCTCTCTCCCTGCATCCCTCATTGTCTCTTCTTTACTTGTCTCTCCTCACCCCAACTCCTGTAGGGTTAGTTACATTTTTTAATTCACCATGCGTTTTGCTGCAATTTTCGTAATCGCGGCAAAAATGGCGCGGTTTTGCCGCGATTTTCGTAATCGCGGCAAAAATGGCGCGGTTTTGCCGCGATTATGACATTTGCAGCAAACCACACCATTCATATTAGTACCCTATCTCCTACATAAGGAGATTGGCGCTATAATGTAGGTGACAGTAATGCTTTTTATTTAGAAAAACTATCTATTTTAAACCACTTTATGAGTGATTTTTAGCGTTATGCTAATAAGTTTCTTAATACCCAAGTGGGCGTGTTTTACTTTAGACCAAGTGGGCGTTGTACAGAGGAGTGCATAACGCTGACCAATCGGCATCATGCACTCCTCTCCATTCATTTACACTGCACTAGCGATATAGTTATATCACTATGTGCAGCTTCATACACAAACCCTAACATTACTACAGTGTCCTGATAATGAATACACATGACCATCCAGCCTGGACGTCATGTGTACTCAGAATCCTGACACTTCTGAATCTTTTCTGTGAGATTTCCAGCAAGGGAAACGAAATCTCGTTTACCTCGTAATCTCGCGAGATTTCGTATCCGTTGCTGGAATCTCACAGAAAAGATTCAGAAGTGTCAGGATTCTGAGTACACATGACGTCCAGGCTGGATTTCATGTGTATTCATTATCAGGACACTGTAGTAATGTTAGGGTTTGTGTATGAGGCTGCACATAGTGATATATCTATATCGCTAGTGCAGTGTAAATGAATGGAGAGGAGTGCATGATGCCGATTGGTCAGTGTCATACACTCCTCTATACAACGCCCACTTGGTCTAAAGTAAAAACACGCCCACTTGGGCATTAAGCAACTCATTAGCATAAACCAAAATCGCTAATAAAGTTGTAAAAATAGATTGTTTTTTTAAATAAAAAGCATTACTGTCACCTACATTACAGTGCCAATCTCCTTATATAGGAGACAGGGCACTTATAATGTGGTGACAGGGCCTCTTTAACTACGCCCCTGAGACCCAGCAATTGAGCTGAAAGCTGTGGGCCATCAGCCATTAACTGGGGGGGGGGCCCCATGAAGGACTTTTGCATCGGGGCCCATGAGCCTTTAGCTACGCCCCACATATGTAAGCCGGGCAGGGTATAAAAGGGGCATAGTCAGGTGGTATAATAATGGGGTAAAAAAAAACAATAAAATGATCCATAGATGTGTGTTACGCTGTGACACAATCCTTTCTGCACAGGCCAGTGTCGCACTGATATATGGCGTCCTTTCTTATCCCCCTTTTGGTCCACACTCCGTGCCTTTGCAGTTTGGGGAATTTTGCTGGGAAGTGTTGTCCTGGTATAATACGGGCACCCTCCAGCTGATATGTTTGGGCCCTCCCTTTCCTGGTTCCCTAATTTTAGGTCCTTGATAAATCGCCTCTTCAAACAGAAGAAATGTTCCCCTCGGGCACAACTGCATATTTTTTTATTTCCTGACTTATTGGAGCCTTAACTAATTTTATTTTTCATAGACGTAGCGGTATGAGGACTGGTTTGTTGCGGGACGAGCTGTAGTTATTATTGGTACCATTTTGGGGTACATGCAACAATGGATGTTAAGAAGGGCATCAAAACAAAGGACACAATAATCCATCTTGTTTAATAATAAATACTGAAGCACGAGAGATCAATTACCAGTTTCTTCAACGGCATAGAGCCAAAAGTTTGGAGAAATATCAAAACATTATTCAGAAAAAATGAACCCATGTTAAATCCGGATCCAGTCCTGACACAAATTGTGGGTAAAGGCAGCCCTTGGGTCACCTAGAGGATGAGATCTCTTAGTTACATGTTACAAGTCTTTTCTACAGTGTCGCTAACAACAAAACTTGACTTTCCCAAAAAGTTTTTTATTTTTTCAAAAGTACTTACGATAATGATGCGTTTATAAAAATTGTACTAAGCATCATGTAATTTATGCCATTAAATGCAAACAATGTGATCGCGTGTATGTACGGATGTAGCCATCTTTATGATAACTTGCTGAAGCGTGATATCACACAACAAAAGTCGTTAAAAAGTCATTGAAAAAATACAGCCACTGTGTATTTAAAGAGGCTCTGTCACCACATTATAAGTGCCCTATCTTCTACATAATGTGATCGGCGCTGTAATGTAGATTACATCAGTGTTTTTTAATTAGAAAAATTATCATTTTTGACGGAGTTATGACCTTTATTAGCTTTATGCTAATGAGTTTCTCAATGGACAACTGGGCGTGTTTTACTATATGGCCAAGTGGGCGTTGTAAAGAGGAGTGTATGACGCTGACCAATCAGCGACCAATCAGCGTCATACACTTCTCTCCATTCATTTACACGGCAGATAGCGATATACTGTATCTATATCGCTATTTGCAGTCGCATAAACACACTATAACGCTACTCATGTGTCATGACAATGAATATACATTACCTCCAGCCAGGACGTGACGTGTATTCATTCTCCTGACCACTTCTGTAGCGTCTCTGTGATTTACAGCATAGCAGGGGTAGTCTCGCGAGATTACGCTGTAAACTGTCATTCACAGCGAGATCTCGCTGTGCTGTGCTGTAAATCACAGAGACGTGCAGAGAAGTGGTTTGGAGAATGAATACACATCACGTCCTGGCTGGAGGTAATGTATATTCATGGTCATGACACATGAGTAGCGTTATAGTGTGTTTATGTGACTGCACATAGCGATATAGATATATCGCTATCTGCAGAGTAAATGAATGGAGAGAAGTGTATGACGCTGATTTGTCACTGATTGGTCAGCGTCATACACTCCTCTGTACAACGCCCACTTGGTCATATAGTAAAACACGCCCAGTTGTCCATTAAGAAAGTCATTAGCATAAAGCTAAAATAGGTCATAACTCCGTCAAAAATTATCGTTTTTCTAAATAAAAAACACTGCTATAATCTACATTACAGCGCCAATCACATTATGTAGAAGATAGTGCACTTATAATGTGGTGACAGAGCCTCTTTAAGGCATTGAAAGTCAAGATAAAGCCGGCTACATCTGTAGGGCGCACGATTAGAAACTTAAAAACGCGCATTGTAGAACACATTTCAGATACAAAAACAAAAAAAACACTAATGCCTCCCGGTGCAGAAAAACACTTCTTAGAAACACATAATGGTAATTTTTAAAGCTTATGGGGGAAATGTATTAACCTTTCTACACCAGTTTTCTAAAAGGGGGCTTCCCAAAAGGGGGCAAGGTGACAGCAGCTCAACAAATTTATAATAATTTACACCTGGCGTAAACTATAGTCGAAATCTACTCCTGCTAATAACTGGCAAAAATGTCACTATGTGGAGCGTAGCTAGGTAGAGGCCCATGCCAGGCTCCTCTCCGTCCCCTCTATCGGACAATTAAATAAAAAATGAATGCTCACCTCACCACTCCTCTTCTGGTCCCCTCATGTTCTCTCCGCAGCCTGCGGCTCATACAATGCAATGATGACGTTGAGTGCTGTGTCGCATATAAAGGACCTGACGCTGCTCGGTGTCAGTGCATTGTATGGGCAGCAGGGAGCCTTAGGGGATCAAGGGGGAAGAAGAGAAGCGGAGAAAAGATTATACTTATTTTTTATTTTACATTATGTCGGATGGGTAGGGGGAATGGATGGAGCATGGTCGCGGTCGCTACATAACGATTGTGGCGCACGAACGGCCGAAAGATGTGACACATTTAATAAATGTATTGCATCTTACTCCAACTTTCTTTATATTAAGACTGGCATATGAAATGCCATCTTAATAAATTCCCCCCAATGTTTTTATGGCCTTGAAGAAACCAAAGACGGGTGGATATTGGAGAAGACACTTCCTGAATAGGGAGGCGTTTCCTTCGATCTGCAGCTTCATACAAGATTCCCGAAGGATCTTAATTGGAGGAATGATCTGTTATATGTTTACTTAAGTGGAATAACACTTAACCCCTTCCCGCACCTTGACGTTAATAAACGTCAATGTGTGCAGTAACTTCGCGCACCTTGACGTTCATTAACGTCAGTGCTTTGACAGTTAACCGCCGCGCGGCGCTACACCGCAGCGGCGGTTAACTGTGCAGGGTGTCAGCCCTGCTCTCCCTGTTGCAGATCAGCGGCCTGTCGCCGCTGAAATCGGCAATTAACCCCTTCGATGCGGTGGTCGATTGCGATCCCCACATTGAAGAGGTTTACAGCGGATCGGCAGCCCCCCACATGTATTTGCGGGGGCTGGCGATCCTTCTCACGGCAACCAGAGGCCAGACAATGACCTCCGGGTTGCCATGTACGGAAGCCTCGGAGGATCAGCCTCCGGCCGTTCCTCCTCTGCTTCATGTCAGTGTGACAGTTACGTCACAATGACAGTTACAACACATTACACTACGTGTGTAGTGTAATGTGTTCCAGCAGCGATCAGAGCTGCAAGTCTAAGTGTCCCCTAGTGGGACAAGTAAAAAAAGTAAAAAAAAGATAATAAAAATGTTTTGAAAAAGTGTAAAAATAAAAGTTAGAAGTGATATAAACAAAGAATGCTTTTTTTCCTATAATAAGTCTTTTATTATAGGAAAAAAATTAACACGATAAAAAAAGTACACATATTTGGTATCACCGCGTTCGTAACGATCCCGACTATAAAACTGTAATATTATTTTTCCCGCACGGTGAACACCGCGAAAAAAATAAACGAAAAACAGTGCCCGAATCACAATTTTTTGGTTACCACCCCTCCCAAAATCGACAATAAAAAGTGATCAAAAAGTCGCATGTACGCCAAAATGGTACCAATACAAACTACAACCCGTCCCGCAAAAAACAAGCCCTTACACCGCATTTTTGACTGAAAAATAAAAAAAGTTGTCGCTCTCAGAATAGGGTGACACAAAAAAGAATTTATTTTATAAATAAGTGATTTTATTGCACAAACGCTGCAAAACATCAAAAAGTTATATACGTATGGTATCGCTGTAATCGTATCGACCCGCAGTATAAAATATAATGGTAATTTATAGCCCAGGGTGAACGCCATAAAAAACAGTTTCAGAATTGATGGTTTTTGGTCACCTTGCTTGCCAAAAAATTGAATAAAACGTGATCAAAAAAATTTCTAGTACCCCAAAATGGTACCAATGAAAACTACAGATTGTCCCGCAAAGAATAAACCCTCACCCAGCTCCGGTGGAAAAAAAATAAAACCGTTCTGGCTCTCAGAATATGGCGATGCAAAATGTGCGGAGTGTTCCAAAAGCAGATAAGATCGGGCGCCTTTTATCAGTGCGACACCGGTCACATATCTGCAGATTATTATTTATTTACTGCATTATTATACCCTCTTATTATACCCTGATGTACCCCGCACAGATAACATGTACCCTGATGTACTCCGCACAGATGACATGTACCCTGATGTACTCCGCACAGATAACATGTACCCTGATGTACCCCGCACAGATTACATATGCCCCCACATTATATATTGAGACACCAGTAAAACCCCAAACAGAACTACTACCAAGCTACATCTGCGCCCCAAAAGCCAAATGCTGCTCCCTCCCTTCTGAGCCCTGCAGCGTGCCCAAACACCAGTTTACGCCCATAGATATGGCATCGCCATACCCAGGAGAACCCCCTTAATATTTTATGAGGTATTCGTCTTCAGTGGCACAAACTGGGCATAACATGTAGTGCACTAAAATGGCATATGAGTGGAAAATTGTAATTTTTACTCTGCACCATCCGCTGCACATTAACCCCTGCGCGCACCACGACATAGCATGTCGTAGTGTGGGGGGGGGGTGATGCATGGAGCGTCTCACGTGAAAAATAAAGCATTTAAAACGGCAAAATCACTGTTTTTTGGTCACCTTGGCTCTACCTAAAAATGTAATAAAAAGTGCTCAAAAAGTTGTATGTACCAAAAAATGGTACCAATAAAAACGACCGCTCGTCCCTCAATAAATAAGCCCTCATACCGCTCTATTGACTGAAAAATAAAAAAGTTGTGGCTCTTGGAACGCGGGGAGGAAAAAACTAAAAAGGAAAAGAAAAAAATGGATCAGTCCAGAAAGGGTTAATTACTTTCTAATGAAAAACCATTTATGACCACACGTGGGGTATTGCCGTACTCGGGAGAAATTGCTTTACAAATGTTGGGCAGCATTTTCTCCTTTATCCTTTGTGAAATTGAAAAAATACAACATTTTAGTGGAAGAAATGTTGATATTCATTTTCACGGCCTAATTCTAATAAATCCTGCAAAAGACTTGTGGGGTCTAAATGCCCACTATATCCCTAGATAGATTCTTTAAGTGGTGTAATTTCCACTTTTGGGGGGTTCCACTGTTTTTGCCTCTCAGGGGCTTTGCAAATGCGACATGGCACCCAAAAACCATTTCAGCTAAATTTGATCTCCAAAAGACAAATAGCGCTCCTTCCCTTCTAAGCTCTGCTGTGGGTCCAAACAGCCGTTTATTACCACATATGGCATATTTCCGTAATCGGGAGAAATTGTTTTACAAATGTTGGGGTGCTTTTTCTCCTTTATTCCTTGTAAAAATTAAAAATGGCTACCTTTTTTCAGAAAAAAAGTAGATTTTTACCTTTACAGAATAATTCCAATGAATTCAGCAAAACAACTGTGGCATCAAAATGCTAACTTTACCCCTAGAAAAATTCCTTGATGAGTGTAGTTTCCAAAATGGGGTCACTTTCCGGGGGTTTCCACTATTTTGTTCCCTCCAGTGCAATTCAAACGCGACACGGCACTGAAAACTATTCCAGCAAAATCAGAATTTCAAAATCCAAATGGTGCTCCTTTCCTTCTGAGTCCTGCTGTGGGTCCAAACTGCAGTTTATTACCACATATGGGGTATTGCTGTAATCGGGAGAAATTGCTTTACATATGTTGGGGTGTTTTTTCTCTTTTATTCCTTGAAAAAATAAAAAAATTCTACGTTTTTTTCAGAAAAAAAGTAGATTTTCATCTTCACATACTAATTCAAATACATTTTGCAAAAAAACTGTGGGTTCAAAATGCTAACTATACCCATAGATAAATTCCTTGAGGGGTGTAGTTTCCAAAATGAGGTCACTTTTGGGGGTTTTTATTGTTTTGGCCCCACAAGACCTCTTCAAACCTGACATGATACCTAAAATATATGCTAAAAAAAAGGAGGCCCCAAAATCCACTAGGTGCTCCTTTGCTTCTGAGGCCTGTATTTCAGTAAATTAGCGCACTAGGGCCACATGTGGGATATTTCTAAAAACTGCAGAATCTGGGCAATAAATAATAAGTTCCATTTCTCGGGTAAAAACTTCTGTGGTACAGAATTTTTTTTATTACAAATGAATTTTGTAAAAAAAAAATGACATTTGTAACTTTCACCTCTACTTTGCTTTAATTCCTGTGAAACGCCTAAAGGGTTAAAACACTTTCTGAATGCTGTTTTGAATACTTTGAGGGGTGCAGTTTTCAAAATGGGGTGATTTATGGGGACTTTCTAATAAATAAGACCCTCAAAGCCACTTCAGAACTGAACTGGCCCCTGTAAAAATCGGCTTTTGAAATTTTCTTCAAAATATGAGAAATCGCTGCTAAAGTTCTAAGTCTTGTAACGTCCTAGAAAAATAAAATAATGTTCAAAAAACGATGCCAAACTAAAGTAGACATATGGGGGATGTTAACTAGTAACTATTTTGTGTGGTATTACTATCTGTTTTACAAGCAGATACATTTAAATTTAGAAAAATGCTAATTTTTGCAAATTTTCTTCAAATTTTCGTGTTTTTTACAAATAAATATTGAATTTATCGACCAAATTTTTTCCGTAACATAAAGTACAATATGTCACGAGAAAACAGTCTCAGAATCACTTTGATAGGCAAAAGCATTCCGGAGTTATCACCACATAAAGGGACACATGTCAGATTTGAAAAATCGGCTTCGTCCTGAAGGCCAAAACAGGCTCAGTCCTGAAGGGGTTAATACACAATGTATATATCAACGACATAGCATAACAGTCATTTTCCTCTCATAATATGCAGTTTGATGACTTTTATGTCGATTTGTTTTTTAAATATTGCATATTTAAATATGGTGCTAAACTCCTGTTAAATAAAGATTCAGCTTCTCCCCTACTTGAGTAGCTGTGCAGCACCTGCACGAATTTGAGAATTTGCCTCTGTGGTCATGTGATCACAGGTCCTGCACACATAACACAACAGCACTACACAAACTATTTATGCAGTTTGTTCACTAGATGGCAGCAAAGCACTGAAATGATATACACATACACGTTTACATAGGTGGCATACATGTTTACATAGGTGACGCGCTTGGTGCTCAACTTGTAAATAAAAACACAACAATCAAAAGTATCATCAACTATAAGTTTATAATCCATGCCCACCTGCGGCTGCTGCTACGCATATCCTCACCATTGTGGTCGGACAGTCTGAAGGTGACAGTGGAGAGGATTATTTTCAGACACTTCTACACTGGTTTGGACTGGTTCACTGGTTTCTCAGTTTGATCGGCTGCTTGTCTCATTTGAATTAACCCCTTCCCGACATACGCCGTATATATACGGCGCTGTCGGGAGGTGGTTCCCGCAAAGCGCCGTATATATACGGCGCAGTGATGGTGCGGGCTCAGAAGCAGAGCCGGCACTATCACTGCGGGGGGACAGCTGTATTATACAGCTGGCACCCTCCTGTAACTGCCAGGACCGGAGCTACTCTCCGATCCGGCAGATTAACCCCTCAGATGAGCGCAGCATCTGATAGGTTTTCACCCGATCGGCAACCCAGTGATGCAATCGCTGGGTTGCTGTGGCAATCGGACGCCAGAAAATGGCGTCCGAGTCTGCCTTGTACGGGAGCCGATGAGGACCCGCCTGCGGCGAGTCCTCATAGGCTTGCTGTCAGTGAATAACTGACAGCGCTAATACACTGCACTACGTATGTAGTGCAGTGTATTAGAGTAGCGATCGGGGCATCAGGCCCTCATGTCCCCTAGTGGGACAAGTAAAAAAAGTAAAAAAAAGTAAATAAAAATGTGGTAAAACAATAAAAACACACACATTTCAAATAAAAATAAAGCTAAACTGACTTTTTTCCCATAGTAAGTATTTTATTATGGGAAAAACCGTAAAAATAAAAAAAACTATACATAATTGGTATCGCCGCGTCCGTAACGACCCAAACTACAAAACTATTATGTAATTTATCCCGCACGGTGAACGCGGTAAAAAAAAACCATGAAAAACAGCGCCAGAATCTTTGTTTTTAGGTCACATCTCCTTCCAAAAAATGCTATAAAAAGTGATCAAAAAGTCACATTTACTCCAAAATAGTACTAATAAAAAACGCCAATCCGTGCCGCAAAAAATAATCCCTGACACCGCTTTGTGCACGCAAAAATAATAAAGTTATGGGTCTTACAATATGTCGACAGAGAAAACAAATGATTTTATAAAAAAAGTGATTTTATTGTGCAAAAGCCGCAATACATAAAAAAAACTATATAAATTTGGTATCGCCGTAATCGTATCGACCCGCAGAATAAAGCTAACATGTAATCTAGGGCGCACTGTGGATGCAGAGAAAAAAAAACAATAAAAAACTATTCCAGAATTGCTTGTTTTTGGTAATTTCCTTTACCAAAAAATGAAATAAAAAGTGATCAAAAAGTCGTATGTGTTCTAAAATGGTACCAATAAAATCTACAGCCCGTCTCGCAAAAAACAAGCCCGCACACCGCTCAATCAACTGAAAAATAAAAAAGTTACGGCACTAGTAATGCGGTGATGAAAAAACATCTCAATGCGCAGGCCGGAGGGGAACATTCCTTCAGTTTCAGGGCCCTAGTATTTAGGAACTAGGAAAGGGCAGGGACATAGCACATCCGCTGGAAGCGAGGGCGCCCGTATTATACCAGCGCAAAACTTTCCCAGTAATATTTCCCAAACTACGAAGGAGAAAAAGTCCCCAAAAGGTGCAGAGCGTTACAGAAGGGGGATAAGAAAGAAAACCGTTTATCAGTGTGACGCCGGCCTGCGCATAACGGATCGCTTCACATCGTAACACACCTATGGATAATTGTATTATTTACCCCATGATTATACCCTCCTATTATGCCCTGATATACTCCGCACAGATTACATATGCCACCACATTATAAGCTGAAATACCAGCAAAACCCCAAACAGAACTATTACCAAGGAAAAACCATGCTCAAAATGGCGGTCTTTCCCTTCTTAGCCCTACAGTGTGCCCAAACAGCAATTTATGGCCACAAGTAAGGCATTACCATGCCCGGGAGAACCCGCTTAACAATTTATGGGGTAAGATTCTCTAGGGGCACAACATCTTGTGCGGTGAATGGGCAGATCAGTGGAGAAATTGCAATTTTCACTTTGCACCATCCACTGCGTATTCATTTCTGAAAAACACCTGTGGAGTCTAAATTGTCACTACACCCCTTGATAAATGCCTTTAGGGGTGTAGTTTCTAAAACGGGGTCACTTTTGTTTGGTACATCAGGGGTTTTGCAAATGCAACATGGCATCCGCAACCCATTCCAGCAAAATCTACGCTCCAAAAGATAAATACCGCTCCTTTTCTTCTGAATGCTCCCATATATGTAAACAGTCGATTATAACCACATATGGGGTGTTACCGTACTCGGGAGAAATTACTTTACAAATGTTGGGGTGCTTTTTCTTCTCTATTCCTTGTAAAAATGAAAAATGTGTATCTAAAACTACATCTTGTTGGAAAAAAAAAATATTTTTCATTTTCATGGCTTAATTCTAATTAATTCAGCAAAAAACCTTTGGGATCAAAATTTTCACTATACCCCTAGATGATTCCTCAGGGGGTGCAGTTTCCCAAATGCTGTCACTTTTGGGGTGTTTCCACTGTACTAGTACTACAGGGGCTCAGCAAATGTGACATGACACCCAGAAACCATTCCAAAATCCAAATGGTGCTCCTTCCATTCTGAGCCCTACCGTGTGTCCAAACAGATGTTTGTGACCACATGTGGGGTATTATTTTACTCGGGAGAAGTTGCTTTACAAATGTTGTGGTGCTTTTTCTCCTTCAGTCCTTGTGGAAATGAAAAAAAAATACCTAAACCTACATTTTCTTTGAAAAAATGTAGATTTTCATTTTTACGGCCTAGTTACAATAAGTTCTGTAAAAAACCTGTGGGGTAAAACTGCTCACTCTACCCCTAGATAATTCCCTCATGGGGTGTAGTTTCCAAAATGGGGTCACTTGTTGGGGGTTTCCACTGTTTTGTCCCCTCAGGAGCTTTGCAAATGCGACATGGCCTCCGCAAACCATTCCTGCTAAATTTGAGTTCCAAAAGCCAAATGGCGCACTTTCCCTTCTCAGCCTCGCCGTGTGTCCAAACAGCCGTTTATTACCACATGTGGGGCATTGTTTTACTCGGGAGAAATTTCTTTACAAATTTTATGGTGCTTTTTCTCCTTTAGTCCTTGTGGAAATGAAAAAAAATTAGCTAAACCTACATTTTATTTGAAAAAATGTAGATTTTCATTTTCACAGCCTACTTGCAAAAATTTCTGCAAAAAACCTGTGGGGTCAAAATGCTCACTATACCCTAGATAATTTCCTCAAAGGGTATAGTTTCCAAAATGGGGTCACTTGTTGGGGGTTTCCACTGTTTTGTCACCTCTGGGGCTTTGCAAATGCGACATGGCCTCCGCAAACCATTCCTGCTAAATTTGAGCTCCAAGAGCCAAATGGCGCTCTTTCCCTTCTAAGCCCTGCCGTGTGTCCAAACAACTGTTTATTACCACATGTGGGGTATTGTTTTACTCGGGAGAAATTGCTCTACAAATGTTGTGGGGCTTTTTCTACTTTAGTTCTCTTGGAAATGAAAAAAAATTAGCTAAACCTACATTTTATTTGAAAAAATGTAGATTATCATTTTCATGACCTAGTTCCAAAAATTTTTGCAAAAAAACTGGCCGGTCAAAATGCTTGCTACACCCCTAGATAAATTCCTCGAGGGGTATAGTTTCCAAAATGGGGTCACTTGTTGGGGGTTTCCACTGTTTTGTCACCTCAGGGGCTTTGCAAATGTGACATGGCCTCCGCAAACCATTTCTGCTAAATTTGAGCTCCAAGAGCCAAATGGCGCACTTTCCATTCTAAGCCCTGCCGTGTGTCCAAACAACCGTTTATTACCACATGTGGGGTACTGTTTTACTCGGGAGAAATTGCTCTACAAATGCTGTGGTGCTTTTTCTACTTTAGTTCTTTTGGAAATGAAAAAAAATTAGCTAAACCTACATTTTATTTGAAAAAATGTAGATTTTCATTTTCATGGCCTAGTTCCAAAAATTTTTGCAAAAAAACTGGCCGGTCAAAATGCTTGCTACACCCCTAGATAAATTCTTCGAGGGGTGTAGTTTCCCAAATGGGGTCACTTTTGGGGGGTTTCCACTGTTTTAGTTCCACTAGACCTGTTCAAAGCTGACATGGTGCCTAAAATATATTCTAATAAAAAGGAGGCCCAAAATTCACTAGGTGCTCCTTTGCTTCTGAGGCCGGTGCTTCAGTCCAGTAGCACGCTACGGCCACATGTGGGATATTTCCTAAAACTGCAGAATCTGGGCAATAAATATTGAGTTGCATTTCTTGGGTAAAACCTTCTGTGGTACAAAAAAAAATGGATTCAAAATGAATTTCTGGAAAAAAATAATGAACTTTGTAAATTTCACCTCTACTTTGCCTTAATTCCTGCGCAATGTCTAAAGGGTTAAGAAACTTTCTAAATGCTGTTTTGAATACTTTGAGGGGTGCAGTTTTTAAAATGGGGTGACTTATTGGGGGTTTCTAATATCTAAGGACCTCAAAGCCACTTCACAACTGAACTGGCCCCTGTAAAAATAGCATTTTGAAATTTTCTTGAAAATGTGAGAAATTGCTGCTAAAGTTCTAAGCCTTGTAACGTCCTAGAAAAATAAAATGATGATCAAAAAACGATGCCAATCTAAAGTAGACATATGGGGGATGTTAGTTAGCAACATTTTTGTGTGGTATAACTGCCTGTCTTACAAGCAGATGCATTTAAATTGAGAAAAATGTTAATTTTTGCAATTTTTCGCTAAATTTTGGTGTTTTTCACAATAAATACTGAATGTATCGGGCAAATTTTGCCAGTAACATAAAGTCCAATGTGTCACGAGAAAACAATCTCAGAATCGCTTGTATAGGTAAAAGCATTCCGGAGTTATTACCACATAAATTGAAACATGTCAGATTTGAAAAATGAGGCTCTGTCAGGAAGGTCAAAAGTGGCCAAAGAGGGAAGGGGTTAAGAACCTCCTGAGCTCAGGACAAGGGGCAAATAACAGAAAAAGTCTCTCTCCACCTGCAGCAAAATGGACAAAGTGGTTCCCCCCATTCCTCACACTGGCCCCAGAAGAAACTGCTATGGCGAAATTGCAGTTGGCAACATGTTGTCAGCAATCCTGTATTTAATAGAAGTGCATGTTCTGCACTGTGTGACCGAGGCCTAAATCTTTTCATGCATATTTTGAGCTCTCAGATTTTTTCAGGGACATATTATACGATATGTAACAAACGTGGTGTTTCCTTCGAGGATTCTTACAACATTTAAAAAACACAGGGAAATATGACCTGGAAATCCACAGACACTTCCCCCCTGCCCTTTCTCATTAGTTACAACTTGTCAATAAATATGTCCTCCTGTATAACATTTTATATATGAGTAGGAAATGTCCCTACAAATTAGAAAAGATTTGGTCCCGATGGGTTAAGCTGAAAGGAACGGCTATGTAACTTGTAGCTCAAATGTGAAGGAAATCATTATCTATCCTTATAACTAAGGCTTCGTTCACATCGGCGTTGGGACTCCGTTCATGGGTTCCGTCGGACCTTTTCGCCAGGGGAACCCATGAACGGACTCCAAACTGAAACCATAGGTTTCCGTTTGCATCACCATTGATTTTAATGGTGACGGATTCGGTGCAAATGGTTTCCATTTGTCACCGTTGTGCAAGGGTTCTGTTATTTTGACGGAATAAATACCGTAGTCGACTGTGCTATTCATTCTGTCAAAACGATGGAACCCTCACACAACGGTGATAAACGGAAACCATTTGCACCGGATCCGTCACCATTGAAATCCATGGTGATGCAAACGGAAACCTATGGTTTCTGTTTCTTTCAGTTTGGATTCCGTTCATGGGTTCCTCTGACGGAAAGGTTCGACGGAACCCATGAACAGAGTCCTGATGCAGATGTGAATGAAGCCTTAGATGAGGAAATGGACGCCTCTGTGTGACTGGTTGGGTTTGTTGGTTAAATAGAATTCAATGTGTTATTATTTGCTTTTCATGCTTTGTAGTTTTTTTGTCCGTTTTTTTTTTTTGCAAAATTATAAATTAAACCTTTGAAAAGTGAAAAAAAAATGGCAGGAAAACAGTTACCAATTTTCAGATTACTATTCAGATCACTAAAATTCTAATGCCAATTTAATAAAATGTGGTGAAAATCCACATGTGAACAGACTCTAATTGAAGCTGAAGGATCTCCAGCTCGTCTTGGTGGCCGTACAACTTATTTTTCCTTTTTGTACACAATCCCCCCCAGTACTATATTGTAAAGCTTAGACGCTGTTTTCTTATTTTCTCCTGTATGTATTCTGTCGTATTAGGCAATGTGAGCATTGTGTATTTTTTATATGGTTCCCATTAGTGGAATGAAGGGAAAACTTTTCCATAAGGGAGAGATGTGGGAAGGTTTTTCCTGCTTTCCTCTGATGGGATCAGATACAACAGCGATCAAACTGACCTGACAATACAAGCACGTGATACAGCCTGGAAGGGAGAACATCAGTATATTGTAAAGGTTTTTGGTTTTTTTTATGTTTTGTGGCCATATAAACCCATTTAAATGTTCCTGGAAAACTCCTTGAAATATGTAGTAAATTTCATTTAGTGTTAAGTACACTGTATTATTAGGGCGCTGTACTATAGCAGTATTGTATTGTATGGTGCTAATATTGTCTGACACTTATTTTGGCTCCCAGCAGTGTGTTCGGTCCGGAACTTGCGGCCGAAATACGTTCCGTCCATTACGGACGTAATGTGCTCGTGTGAATCCAGCCTTACTCTCGTCAGACATTCCTCTATTCAAATTTAATTTCTCTAACGGCAAAAGAGAGAAAATCTCAACATATTCATCACGCCAAATACGATCTCTAATCTCCGTCTTAAGGGAGCTCTCAAAACAAACATTTGGCTAACCGAACCCCATGCAGTTGAACCGCAACAGGAGCGCCTGACCCACCAGCACTCCCAGTGACTTTAGAACCTAGCGCCGCAGCCCCAGATACCGAACCGTACCATGCCGCAACAGGAGAAGGAGCAAGGGGGACCACAGGTGGTGGGACCTCACGCTGCACCAAAGCCTCTCTAACACCAGCCAGTAATTGAGCCACTACCTGTCCCAAATCAGACACTGTCAAGCTGGGGGCTCCTGACTATGGTGTGAGCAGGGCTCAGGAAGCCTTGACCTCCTAGCTAGTCTTGACTTGGGGATTAGCGGCATATCCCTGAGCACCCCTGATGGTAAGTCTGTTTAACCTTTACCTACCAATGTCCACCACCCCGGTCTCCTTCTGCTTTATGGGAGGCTTCTGTTCTCCCTGAGGTCACCTCAGGAGCAGGACGTAGAAGAATATTTATCACCGCTTAACTGCAGTAACTCTGCTCAATCTTTATTAAAACCATAAAGAAGTACAAAATGTAAAAAAAAATGCAGCTCACCAAAAGACAATTAGGAAACAATGTAAGCGTCGTCTTTACCAAATCTGTACTTTTATCAATGAGAAAGGTTAAAACAACAAGCAATAGACAGACGACAATTACAGAGAGAGAAGAAAAAAATTGAATGGTCGGGCACTACAGCGAGGTAGCAGAGTGGAGGGGGTTAGCGGTCAACCACTCAGAAAATGCCTGAGATTTTACTTCAACAATCGGCAGAGTTGCTGGATTCTGAATATCAGTGAATGTGGCCAAACATTTAGATTTGTACCGGGGAATTGTAGACTTCCAATGTCTAGGCACAACCTAGTCTGAATAAATGGAGGAGAACCTTCTTCTGGAAAGAAATAGATCTGGAGAGAATGGAGCGGAGAGGGCATGTTCAAAGAGAGCATTTATTGCCAACCAAAATGGTGCGATGTGCCTACAATCCCATCAGATGTCAGTAAGCGTACCTACCATTCCCCCACAGCTCCAACATGTCTCCAAACACTACATGGGTAAAGCCCATGGAGGACCACCAGGACTCCTGAACCAACATGTATGTAAAAGTTTTTCTAGTTTTGCACAATAAAAACACTTTTTAATTTTTTTACAAAATAATTTGTTTTTGTGACGCTGCATTCGAAGATGAACTGCATAGTTTTTCAACTAATCTGGTCCCCATGGCAGAATTATGTCTTTCCATCTGGCACCTCCAGCAGACTCCTTTCAGTCTAGTTTGATTTCTTTTAGCTCAGAGTTCCTCTTTTTCCCTTTTTTTAATTTCTTCTCTCCCCCTTTTTTTGAACTATTTCTAACAGGGGCTGTGCAGGATTAGAAAAATATGGCTGCTTTCTTCCAAAAACAGCACCACACCTATCCACAGGTTGTATTTGGTATTGCAGGTTTGCTCCATTGAAGTGAATGGTAATGAGCTGTAATACCACACACAACCTATGGACAGGTGTGGTGCTGGTTTTTGGAGAAAGCAGACAAGTTATCTTATCCTGGAGAACTCTTTGTCATGGATTGTTCTTGTGCGGAGATGCTCCCTGCATTATCCCTTTTCCTTTATGGCCGCTGATATGTACTATTCAGCTTTATGGCCTCTGTGGTAAGTACACTGCCAGTCATTAAAGGGTTAACACTTCAGACCACTGTGGGTGATGTCACAATGAACGAGGCAGCAGTGTTAATAAACTCCTGTAGTAATGATGATGAAGGTGCTGATGTCATAAACACAAATGTTTATGACATAAAGAAGATTCCACATTAGAAGGTTTTACTGCCACATTCAGCGCCATATTGGATGGGACTGAGGACCTTGAGCTTGACTTCCCCACCAATGCCGACCTGATGTAACTTGTAGGTTCTAGCAGGGAAACCCTACACCCAAGACCACTTCTTCATCACAGTGATGCCATCCTCTTCATACGGGTTGTCTGTAATAGAGGGGGGTTTCCAGCAGGAGATCCCCCCTATTAGCCAGAGCGGAGACAGGTGCTACAAGGAGGCATCTGGAGGACCCGTCTCAACCGAGCATCGCCCATTCATTTTAATGGGTGCCCAGGAAGAGAGACATCCGCCTAGCCAACCAGATCAGCCGATTTATGTGTTTTATGTCGTTCGTTCATTGTATTGTCTTTCCTTAAAAATCTGAGAAAACGTACAAATTCTGTTACAAATTCTATTTTGGCACCTTCTAAGCCCAGAGGAAGGGCAATCCTCCAGCCATGGTTTCCCTAGAGGTTTCCCCCACAGGGGGTTTCTCCTTTCCTGCGTGCTGGAGGGTGACTCTTCGTGAGTCGGAGGTTTGCCATTTTGGGTTTGGTCATATAATATAATAAAAGTATTGACCATTTAACACCCAATTATAATGTTTTGTGTCTTTATTTTGCATGACTTGGGTTAAGTCGAGTGATGTATGTGTATGCAAATTACACTTACCTATATATCTGTTCCCCATTCATAACCCACACCTTTCTCTCAAGAAGACTTGACACCGAGGGTTTGGATAAAGTGGCCACAGCAGCCATTTTATTAAGAAATAAATATAAAAGTTAGTAAACTCAATTAACCATAAATAAATAATATCCATATTATTTATTAACAAAAACAATAATAAATCAATAATGCACGAACCATAAATTATAACCCAAACACGTCAGACACCACTGACAAACAAACATTAACACATAGACTAGGAGAAGTCCTTAGAGCTATCATTAACTTTTTATGTTACCGGCTATCTGCCCCACCATTTTACCCCCAGCCGTAAAAACCCGGCTCAGAGGCACCAATATTCCTGGCAGATTCAGTAAGGTAACTGCCACCTCTCCCAAGGGATAACACCCTAAGGAAATCACACTATCCAACCGCCAGATAGTGTCCTTTCATCTTTAAAACCCGAGGCATGCATTACTATACTGACTGTAAAGAGCAGCATGTGTTACTATACTGACTGTAAAGTGCCGCATGTGTTACTATACTGACTGTAAAGTGCAGCGTGCGTTACTATACTGACTGTAAAGAGCAGCGTGCGTTACTATACTGACTGTAAAGAGCAGCGTGTGTTACTATACTGACTGTAAAGTGCAGCATATGTTACTATACTGACTGTAAAGAGCAGCATGTGTTACTATACTGACTGTAAAGTGCCGCATGTGTTACTATACTGACTGTAAAGTGCCGCATGTATTACTATACTGACTGTAAAGTGCTGCATGTGTTACTATACTGACTGTAAAGAGCAGCATGTGTTACAATACTGACTGTAAAGTGCCGCATGTATTACTATACTTACTGTAAAGTGCCGCGTGCGTTACTATACTGACTGTAAAGTGCCGCATGTGTTACTATACTGACTGTAAAGTGCCGCATGTGTTACTATACTGACTGTAAAGTGCCGCATGTGTTACTATACTGACTGTAAAGAGCCATTAAAGGAGCCCTGACACAAGTTTGAACACTGACATTGTTCTTTCATTTTTGTGTTTGAATTTTGGATACACGTTGCCCTGGTCATTTTACTAGTATTTATAGCTGGGGCAATATAGGGATATTTACTACACAATTGCCTGTAGCATTATGAGACCTTGCAGTTTATAACAATGATGTTCAATAAGGGCCTGTTCACATCACTGTTCGGTTCCGTTCCGTAGTCGACTCCGCTATTGATTCCGTCGGAAAACCGGAAACCAGCCGGAATGGTGACGAACGGAAGCCATTAGCGATGTTTCCATCAACATTGAGATCAATGGTGACTGAAACGGAAGCTGTGCTGTCACTTTCACTTTCCGTTGCGGGGTTCACCCGACAGAACCTCGGAACAGAAGCGAACGGTGATGTGAACAGGCCCTAATGTATTTTTTTGTTCACACAGCTTTAATTTTTTTGTTTCGTTTTACAAGTTGTTTCTTACTTACAATTTTTTTTTTTTTTTTGCGTGGAGGGGGGGGGGGCGCCATTTCCATTTTCGCCTCAGGCAGCAGAAAAGCTAGAATTGGCCCTGGCCCCAGAGGTATCAAAGCAATGGAAAACCACCAGAAGTGACCCCATTTTGGAAACTACACCTCTCAAGGAATTCATTTATGGTTGTTTTTACCATTTAGACTGCACAGTTTTTTCACAGCACCTATTTGAATTGGGCTGTGAAATAAAAAAAATTAATTTTTTTCCAATAACATGTAATTTTTTATCATAATTTCTTATTTTCACAGGGAACAAAATACACCATTTTGTTGCCCAATTTCTACTAAGTGCAGCAATACCCCATTTGTGGAGATAAACTGCCGTTTGAGCCCATGGGAGGCCTCAGAAGGGAAGGAGCGCTGTGTGTTCTTTGGAGTCCAGATTTTGCTGGTTTGGTTTTTGGGTGCCATGTCGCATTTGCAGAGCCCCAGAGGTATCAAAGCAATGGAAACCCACCAGAAGTGACCCCATTTTGTGAACTACACCCCTCAAGGAATTAAATGATGGGTTATGTGACCATTTAGACCCCCATAGTTTCTTCACAGAACTTATTTGAATTGGGCTGGGAATTTAAAAAAATATAATTTTTTCCAATAATATGTTTTTTTTAGCTCAAAATATATTATTTTCACAAGAAATAAAATACCCAATTTTGTTGCCCAATTTGTCCTGAGTGCGGCAATGCCCAATTTGTGGTGATAAACTGACATTTGGGCTCATGGGAGGGCTCAGAAGGAAAGGACCACCATTTGGTCTACTGGGGATTTTCTGGTGCACAGTCATGTATGCAGAACCCCCTGAGGTACCAGTACAGTTGAAACCTCTGAGAAGTGACCCAATTTTAAAAACTACACCCTTAAGGCATTCATCTAGAGGTGTAGTGAGCATTTTTACCGGGACATACACCCCATAAACTGTAATGTGGGTTCTCACGGATATGGCAATACCCTCAATGTGGCTGTTATCAGCTGCCTGGGCACACGGCAGGGCTCATAAGGGAAAGATAAGGGGGATAATCTGTGCGGAGTGCATCAGGGTAAGTAAAACTGGGGTAGATTAAAAATCAAGTGATGTATGATACATTTTGAAGCACTCTTTCATACGGAGCCTTAGTTTTTCGGGACACGTCACATTGATATATTGTGTCATCCCTTATCCCCCTCTTATAGCAGACTTTGTACCTCTTTTGACTTTTTCCTTTCTTGCCAGTTTGGGGAACTTCTCCTGGAAAGTGTTGCCCTGGTACGATGCGTGTGGCCTTGCTTCCAGAAGTACTGGGTGTCCCCGCTTCTTGGTCCCTAAAAATTAGTTTCTTGATAACCACCTCTTGAAATTCCAGGAAAGTTCCCGTCTGGCCTGTACATGGATGTAGCACGTACGCATTGTATAATGCCATCTGTATGATGTGCACGGCCAGCTTCTCATACCACACCGCATGGCGCAGTAGGGCTTCAGGACTTGATCTGACAAGTCCACCCCTCCCATGTACCTATTGTAGTCCAGGATGCAGTCTGGTTTGGGGGTCTCTGTACTGGTACCTCGTACAGGTACATGGGTACTGGTGTGGCATCTCTCTTGTCTTGTACTTGACACACAATCTGTTGCTGCTAGATTGTGCCCTGCTCTCACCCCTTCTGAGTGTTTGCCCTGCAGAGTCTTAGGGAGGCCTCTCAGATTTGTTCTAGCAGTGCCGCATGCCGCCGGACTTCTGGAAGCGAGGCACTTGAAGAGTGGGACGCTGGTATAAAAATTATCCAGGTAGAGGTGGTAACCCTGGTCCAGCAGTGGGTGCACCAAATCCCACACAATTTTTGCATTAGTCCCAGTAAGGGGGGGGGGGGGCATTCTGGGGGCTGAATACTGGTGCCCTTCCCTTCATGTATCCTAAATCTGTAGGTATACCCTGATGCACTCACACAGCTTACACATCTTCACGCCATACCTTGCCCTCTTACCCGGCAGGTACTCGAGGAATTGAAGCCTCCCTTTAAAATGTACCAAGGACTCATCAATAGAAATACACTTCTCGGGGGTGTATGCTTGGGAAAACCGGGCACTGAAACGGTCTAATAGGGGTCTCCGTTTATACAAACGGTCAAAACTGGGGTCATCTTGGAGTAGCCAATGCTCATTAGGATTTTTTTTTTTTTAGGTTCCAGTTCAGTTCTGATGTTGCTTTGAGGGGCCTATATATTAGACACCCCATTTTAGAAACTAGACCCCTCAAAGTATTCACAACAGCATTTAGAAAGTTTATGAACACTTTAGGTGTTTCACAGGAATTTAGAGCAAAGTAGAGGTGAAATTGACATATTTATTTTTGTCAGAAAATCATTTTTATACCTTTTTTTTTCTATAACACAAAAGGTTTTACCAGAGAAACCTCAATATTTATTGCCCAGATTCTGCAGTTTTGAGAAATATCCCACATGTGGCCCTCGGGTGGTAATGGACTGAAGCACCGGCCTCCGAAGCAATAAAATAGTGGATTTTGAGGCCTCTTTTTTATTAGGCACCATGTCCGGTTTGAAGAGGTCTTGTGGTGCCAAAACAGCGGAATCCCCCAAAAATGACCCCATTTTGGATACTAGACCCCTTGAGGAATCCATTGTAGTTTTCTTGGGGTGCATGCAACGTTTTGATCAGTTTTTATTCTATTTTTAGGTGGCGTGGTGACTAAAAAACAGCAATTCTACTATTGTTTTTTTATTCTATTTTTTTTTACAGCGTTCACCGTGCGCTATAAATGACATATTCACTTTGTTCTGCGGGGTGATACGATTACGGCGATACCATATGTTTATAGTTTTTTTTATGTCTTATGGCGTTTGCACAATAAAATACGTTTTGTAAAAAATCATTCACTTTTTGTGTTACCTTATTCTAAGAGCCAGAACTTTTATATTTTTCCATCAATAAAGCCGTGCGAGGACTTATTTTTTGCGTAACGAACTGTAGTTTCGATCAGTACCATTTTTCGGTACATGCGACTTTTTGATCTCTTTTTATTCCATTTTTTGGGAGGTGAAGTGACCAAACAATTGTGATTCTGGTACGGTTTATTATTATTTTCTTTTCGGCGTTCACCACGCGGGATAAATAATGAAATCATTTTGTAGTTCAGGCCGTTACGGACGCGGCGATACCAATTATGTATAGTTTATTTGTTTATTTATCTATTTTTATTAATAATAAAGGACTGATAAGGTAAAAAGGGGGATTTTTACTTTTATTACTTTTGCATCTTTTATTTTCTTATTTTTACACATCTTTTTTGTACTTTTTTTTAACTTTATTACTTTGTCCCACTAGGGGACATGAGGGCAGGAGGTCCTGATCGCTATTCTAATACACTGCACTACATGCGTAGTGCAGTGTATTAGAGCTGTCATCTACTCACTGACAGCAAGCATAGTGGGTCCTGACTTTGTCGATGGCATAGCCGGACGCCATTGTTTGGTGTCCGGTTGCCATAGTTACAATCGCCGGCCGCTATCGTGTAGCAGGCCGGCGATTGTAGCTTAACCCCTAAAAAGCCGCGATCCCTATTGAACGCGGCTTTTAAGGGGTTAATCAGCGGGGACACAGCGATCGGTCGCCGCTGTAGGAGCTGCGGCAGCTGCTGTACGACACAGCAGCTGTCACAGCTCTTGTATGTGTCGGGAGGACGGCCGAAATGGCCGTTACTCCCGAGACGTACTATTAGGTCATGGAGCGCGAACGATACAGCTACCATGACCTAATAGTACGTCCAGGAGCGGGAAGGGGTTAAGGACATTCACAGTGCAACGAAATACCACATTGCCCTCATAATAAATGACAGCCACAGTGTCTCCATACCAGTGCCAACCACAGTGCTCCCACAGCAGTGCCAAGTACAGTGTTCCCATAACAGTGCCAACCACAGTGCTCCCATAACACTGCCATCCAGTGCTCCCATAAAAGTGCCAACGAGTGCTCCCATAACTGCCGCTTTCCACGATTGCATTGCGGGGGGGGGCGTGATGAGCTGTTAGAGGGGGTCGCCCCCTCTTTCTAACGATTTAAATGCTGTGGTCGCTATTGACCGCGGCATTTAACGAGTTAAACAAGCGGGATCGTGCACGAGTGTCATATACATATACACCGGCATCGTATGGAGCGGGTTCACTCCGTGAGCCTGTTCCATACTTCCCCTTCCCGACTTTGGCGTATGGATACGTCAAATGTCGGGAAGGGGTTAAACTTCATGTTGGTTCCTGATTTATTCGTCCTTGTCTACCAAGGTGCCTTCCTGCCGGGACGTATGAGATTCCCATCTTGACAGGGAAGGGTTAAAGAAGTTGTCCAGGATTAGAAAAACATGGCTGCTTTCTTCCAAAAACAGTGCCACACTTGTCCATGGGTCGTGCCTGGTATTGCAGCTCAGCTTCATTGTAGTAAAAGAGGCAGGGCTGCAATAACACACACAACCTGTGGGCAGGTATGGCAGGTATGACTCAAAAAGTGATCGCAGCATATTCCATGTTAAAGGAATACCCTTATTTTGGAAAACGAGGCGTAAAAAAACGCCCCGTTGGAACAGAACGCCGTATTTCCCATTGAAATCAATGGGCAGATGTTTGCAGGCGTTCTTCCATTTTTTTCAGGCATTTTTCGATGCGTAAACGCCCCAAAATACGCCTGAAAACACTCCGTGTGATCATACCCTGATTGCAGAAGAGGCTGTTCTTCATGAGACAAACCTTAAGGAGGCGCTGTCACCACATTATAAGTGGTCTATCTTGTACATGATGTGATCGCCCACTTGGTCATATAGTAAAACACGCCCAGTTGTCCATTGAGAGACTCATTAGCATAAAGCTGAAATAGGTCATAACTCCGTCAAAAATGATCGTTTTTCTAAATAAAAAAACACTGCTGTGATCCACATTACAGCGCCGATCACATCACGTACAATATAGGCCACTTATAATGTGGTGACAGCCTCTTTAAGCGCTTTATTTCGGCCTTTCTTCTTGGAGGTTCTCAATTCTCACAAATGAAGGGGTTGTCCAGGTTTTGAGGAAATAAACCAGAGACTGGCGGGAGACCACAGGGTCATCGGCGCTGGAGCAGCGGGGAATTTCCAGGGGACTATGGGCTTTTTTTTATTTTACCATACACGCAGCTGTCCAATGTTTTGGGGTGCATATAAATGTCAGTCATGAGGTGTCGTAAAGAAGAGAAACGTCACAAGTCATTTATTATGTACAATGTTCCTCATGACACTAATTATAAATCTCTTCCAATATCTCCGCTCACTGGTAATGGCAGTTGTAATATTTCCTATACGAGCTCCTGGGTGGCTCATGGCAACGCTGCTCTGTTGTCATGGTTATTACCGGCTTCAGCTGCGGCCTAGTAGAGGACAGCGGGGGATCTCCAGAACGGCGCCATTCAGGTGACATATCGGGGGCAGGTAGAGCGCCATAACTCTGATCAGAAGCCGACATCTCAGTGTAAGGCTATGTTCACACGGGGTCTTTTGCCGAGTTTTTTGACGCGGAAACCGCGTCGCAAAACTCGGCAGAAACGGCCCGAGAACGCCTCCCATTGATTTCAATGGGAGGCGTCGGCGTCTTTTCCCGCGAGCAGTAAAACTGCCTCGCGGGAAAAAGAAGCGACATGCCCTATCTTCGGGCGCTTCCGCGTCCGACCTCCCATTGACTTCAATGGGAGGCAGGAGAAAGCGTGTTTTATGCCCGCGGCGCTCAATGGCCGCGGGCGAAAAACGGCGCGATAATTGCTATTCACACGGAGTATTTTGGGGGAGGAATATCTGCCTCAAAATTCCGTTTGGAGCTTTGAGGCAGATATTCCTCCCCCAAAATACTCCGTGTGAACTTAGCCTTAGAGGGTAAATCAGACGTCCGGTGACTATAACAAGAAGACGCCAGGACATGTCCACAGGGGAGATAATAAAAGCGCTGGATTATGGGGACACTCCTGCAGGAGAGCGGTTTTATCTTATCTGGATCTGAGTGAAGCTGCACAAGGACCTGCGATCCCTCCATTTCTGCAGACGCTGGAGCTTCAGGACCTCCCAGTGACGTCACTATTCAGCAGTTCCATGATTCTGGGGGTGACAATCACTCCATGGAAATGAGGACGAGGGGACGGCAGCAGCGTCCAGACCAGAGGACCGAGCAGCCCCTCCATCAAGTCCTCCCGTGTGACAGACCGTCCTGCTTCTGCATTAGGAGGCAGGAGAGGTCAGTACAGCAAACGGCCGAGCCCTGAACAGAAAGACGTCACCCAGATACCGCAGCGGAGGATTCAGGAGCGCTGGGAAGTCTTCATCTGTGGCCGGAGGTTTCCTGTAAGACAGGTGAGAGCGGGGGTGGAGCTTCACACCTGTCCGCCCACTGGTTTACCCACAATTCTCATTGTCTTTACCCCTCCCACCTGCTCACTTATAGGGTCTATCTGCTTTATACACCCCCTGTCCATATACTCTATTACACCACATGGCCGTCATTACACAGAGCAGCCCCCCCTCCCCCGCAGCCACGCTGTATATATGTTGTGTATATAATGTTCATATGTCTACAGGTTGTGTGTTAATATAAACATAGAGTGTAATTCCTTTAATCCGGCATCCAATAATACAGACACTCTGATAATTCAGCACTCGTTTCTAGCACAGAACTGCAATATAAACCCACAAATCAAGGAGCACTGTGTGTGGGGATCCCCCAATTATTATACTGGAGCAGGATCATGGAATACCCAAGTCTCCACCAAAAGTAAACAATGGAGGTTGGGAGCCAAAGGGGCCCTAACCATTTGTCAGTACAGGGCCCAGATACTACTAATGGCCGCTCTGGGTCTGGTGTCTTAATTGAATTTGGGGTCTAGTCAGGGGTCTGAATATATTCAGGTGTCTGGTCTAGAGACAGTATTAATATCAGGTTCTGAATTAATTTAGGGTTCTGGTCTGGGGTCTGAATTTAATTTTGGGGTCTGACATCTGACAGACTTTTATCCAATGTAAGTAAAAAAAAATGTACATTACTATTCAATGACAGCAAGAAGAGATCTTAAAATCGTAAGGAAATAATACAGAAAGTATATTGAAAAATGTTATATCTTTCCTTTATACAAAAAATAATTTTTATTCGCAGAAACTGGAATAGCCCTTTAACCCTTTGAGGACCAGACTGATTTTCGTTTTTATGCTTTTTTTTCCGCCCTGCCTTCCAAGAGTAATAACTTTTTTATTTTTTCGTTGACACGGCCATGTGTGGGTTTCATTTTTACGGGACAAGTTGTACTTTCTAATGGTGCTATTTAACCCCTTCCCGCATTTGTCGTAAGTATACGACATGGAAAGCCAGTGCTTCCCGCAAAATGTCGTATACTTACGCCAAATGTTTGGCACCGGCTCAGAAGCTGAGTCGGTGCCATCATCCCCGGATGTCAGCTGTATCTGACAGCTGACATCCTGCTGTAACGGCGGGACCGAAGTTAACTTTGATCCCCGACATTAACCCCTTAAATGCAGCCGTCAAAAGCGATGGCTACATTAAAGGTGTTTGCATCTCATCGACACCCCAGCAATGAAATCGCTGGGGTGTGTCGGTGGCTGCAATGGCAACCGGAGGCCTAATAGTGGCCTCCCGGTGTGCCTAGCACGGAAAACTTCCAGCCCCTACCCGGAGGTAGCTGCCGGCAAGATGGCGCCGGCTCAGGAGATGAGCCGGCGCCATCAGCGGTGGATATCATCTTTATGTTACAGCTGACATCCACATGTAACGGCAGGAACTGGAGCTAGCTCCGATCCCTGCCATTAACCCCTCAGATGCAGCGATCGGATCCGATCGCTGGATCTTTGTGGTTGCTAGCAGATCGGCAGCTGTGCCCTGCAATCGCACAACTGCCGACTGCTACTATGACACCAGGAGACCTAACAATGGCCTCCTGTTTGCCATTACGGAAGCCGATTAGGCCCCGCTCGGAGGCGAAGCCTAATCGGCTTGCTGTCAGTGAATGACTGACAGATCTAATACATTGCACTACGTAGGTAGTGCAATGTATTAGAAAAAAAAATCTGACAGTTGGACCTTCAAGTCCCCTATCGGGACTAAAGTAAAGTGTAAAAAAAGTTGTAAAAAATATAATAAAAGTTTTAAGTAATAAAATAAAACACAATCGCCCTTTTTCCCTTATCAAGTCCTTTATTATTGAAAAAAATAAATAAAGCATACATATTTGGTTCTCACAACTTGGCGACAGAAAAAATACATTCTTTTTACAAAAGTAATTTTATTGTGCAAAAAGTTGTAAAACATAAAAAAGTGCCATAAATTAGATATTGCCGGAATCGTACCGACCCGCAGAATAAAGTTAACATGTAATTTATAACGCATGGTGAACACTGTATAAAAAAACCCTAAAAAAACTATGGCAGAATTGCTGTTTCTTGGTCACCTTGCCTCTCAAAAAATAGGATAAAAGGTGATCAAAAAGTCGCATGTACCCCAAAATGGTACCAATAATAACTACAGCTTGTCCCTCAAAAAAACAGCCCTCATACCACTACGTCTATGAAAAAATAAAATTAGTTAAGGCTCCAATAAGTCAGGAAATAAAAATATGCAGTTGTGCAGATCAGAGGGGAACATTTCGTCTGTTTCAAGATACGATTTATCAGGGCCCTCAAATTAGGGAACCATGAAGGGGGGGCCCAAACATATCTGCTAGAAGCGAGGGTGCCCATATTATACCAGGACAACACTGCCCAGCAAAATTCCACAAACTGCAAAGGTGCGGAGTGTGGACCAAAGGGGGATAAGAAAGGACGCCATATATGAGTGCGACACTGGCCTGTGCAGAAAGGATGGCTTCACAGCGTAACACACATCTATGGATCATTTTATTGTTTTTTTACCCCATTATTATACCACCTGACTATGCCCCTGATGTACTTTGCCGAGCTTACATGTACCCCACATTATAAATGGAAATACCAGTAATACTAAAAAAAAACTACTACCAAGCAAAATCTACGCTTCAAAAGCCAAATGGCGCTCCCACCCATCTGAGCCCTACAGTGTGCCCAAACAGCAGTTTACTTCCACATATATGGCGCCGCCATACCCAGGAGAACCCTTTTAACAATTTTTGGGGTGTGTGTCTACAGTGGCATAAGCTGGGCACGACATACTTGCCACTGAATTGGCAATTCTGGGGAAAAATTAAAATTTTTACTTTGCACCATACGCAGCGCATTTATTTATGGAAAAAACCTGTGGGGTGAAAATGCTCACTACACCCCTTACTAAATGCCTTGAGGGGTGTCGTTTCTAAAATGGGGTCACTTCTGGGGGGTTTATTTTATTATTTCCCATCTGAGCCTCTGCAATTGTGAACCAATTCTGTGTAAATCACCAAATTAGGCCTCAATTTCACATGGTACTCTCTCAATGAGCCCTGTCAAATGTCTAGGCAAAAGATTAGGGCCCCATGTAGGGTGATTCTAAAACCGAGAAACACAGCATAATAATTAGAGTGCTGTCTTGTTATGGTGGCACAAGCTGGGCACCACATATTGGCATATCTATGGAAAAAAAATCCCATTTTCACTCTGCAATATCGAGTGCACACTAATTTATGCAAAACAGCTGCAGAGTTAACATGCTCACTACACCACTAGGTAAATGCATTGAGGGGTGTAGTTTCCAAAATGGGGATCACTTTTGGGGGGTTTCCACTGTTTTGGTCCCACAGGGGTTTTGCAAATGCGACATAGCGACCAGAAACCAATCCAGCAAAATCTGTACTCCGAAAGCTAAATTGCGCTCCTTCCCTTCTGAGCCCTGCTGTGTGCCCAAAAATGAGTTTATAACCACATATGGGGTATTGCCTAGTCGGGAGAAATTGCTTAACAAATGCTTGGGTTCTTTTTCTGCTTTATTTTTTGAGAAAATGAAAATTTTTGAGCTAAAGCTACGTCTTATTTGGGAAAAAAATTAAATTGTTATTTTCACTGCCCAATTCAAATAAAATCTATGAAACAGCTGTGGGGTCAAAATGCTCACTACACCCCTAGATTAATGCCTGAAGGGGTGTAGTATCACAAATGGAGTCACTTTTGGGTAGTTTCCACTGTACTGGTACCTTAGGGGCTTTGCAAAAGTGACATGGTGTCAGGAAACCAATCCAGCAAAATCTGGGCTCCAAAAGCGAAATGCCGCTCCTTCTCTTCTGCTCCTTGCCATGTGCCCAAACAGCAGTTTATGACCACAAATGGGGTATTGCCGTACTCAGGAGAAATTGCTTTACAAATGTTGGGGGGGTTCTTTTTTTCCTTTATTTTTTGAGAAAATTAAAAATTTTGACCTAAAGCTACATCTTATTCATGAAAAAGGATTGTTTTTATTTTCACTGCCCAATTCTAATAAATTTTATGAAACACATGTGGGGTCAAAATGATCACAACACACGTAGATCTTCAAGGGGTGTAGTTTCCAAAATGGGGTCACTTTTTTGGTGTTTTCATTGTTTTGTCCCCTCAGGGGCTCTGCAAATGCGACCTGGCCTCCGCAAACCATTCCTGCTAAATTTGAGCTCCAAGAGCCAAATGGAGCTCTTTCCCTTTTAAGCCTTGCCGTGTGTCCAAACAGCCGTTTATTGCCACTTGTGGGGTACTGTTTTACTCTAGAGAAATTGCTTTACAAATTTTGCTTTTTCTCCTTTAATCCTTGTGGAAATGAGAAAAAAAATAGCTAAACCTACATTTTCTTTGAAAGGATGTAGATTTTAATTTTCACGGCCTACTTCCAATAATTTCTGCAAAAAACCTGCAGTGTCAAAATGCTCACTATACCCCTATATAATTTCCTCAAGGGGTGCAGTTTCCAAAATGGGGCCACTTGTGGGGGGTTTCCACTGTTTTGGTCCCTCAGGGGCTTTGCAAATGCGACATGGCCTCCGCAAACCATTCCTGCTAAATTTGAGCTCCAAAAGTTAAATAGCGCTCTTTCCCTTCTAAGCCCTGCCGTGTGTCCAAACAGACGTTTATGACCACATGTGGAGTATTGTTTTACTCGGGAGAAATCGCTCCACAAATGTTGCGGTGCTTTTTCTCCTTTAGTCCTTTTGGAAATAAAAAAAAATTAGCTAAACCTACATTTTATTTGAAAGAATGTAGATTTTCATTTTCACAGCCTACTTCCAAAAAATTTCTGCAAAAAAACTGTCCGGTCAAAATGCTCACTATACCCCTAAATAAATTCCTTCGAGGGGTGTAGTTTCCAAAATGGGGTCACTTTTGGGGGTTTCCACTGTTTTGGTACCACAAGAGCCCTTCAAAACTGACATGAAGCCTAAAATATATTCTAATAAAAAGGATACCCCAAAATCCTCTAGGTGCTCCTTTACTTCTGAGGTCTGTCCATTAGCACACTAGGACCACATGTGAGATATTTCCTAAAACTGCAGAACCTGGGCAATAAATATTGAGTTGCGTTTCTCTGGTTAAACTTTGTGTTACAAAAAAAATGGATTAAAAATTTATTTCTGCAACAACAAAAAATTTAGTTTCTAAATTTCACCTCTACTTTTGTTTAATTCCTGTGAAACGTCTAAAGGGTTAAGAAACTTTCTAAATGCTGTTTTGAATACTTTGAGGGATGAAGTTTTTAAAATGGGGTGACTTTTTGGTGGTTTCTAAGATCTAAGGACCTCAAAGCCACTTCACAACTGAACTGGCCACTGTAAAAATAGCCTTTTGAAATTTTCTTGAAAATGTGAGAAATTGCTGCTAAAGTTCTAAGCCTTGTAACGTCATAGAAAAATAAAAGGATGTTCAAAAAACGAGGCCAATCTAAAGTAGACATATGGGGGATGCTAATTAGCAATAATTGTGTGTGGTATTACTATCTGTCTTAGGGGGGATTCACACGAGCGTGGGGCCCGATGTGGAGAGGCGCGTCACCAAGGACGCGTCACCAAGGACGCGTCTCCAAGGCAACGGCCGGGAAGTTCTCGGTAAGTACAAACTTTTTGTTTTTTTTCAACAGGTTTTTCGATATTGTGTTCGGCATTCACTGTCGAGGGTGCTGAAGGAGTTAGCTCTTTCAGCACCTTGGACAGTGACGGGCGTCGACTAGCCTCATCTCTATGATGGCGGCTGCGCGAAAATCACGCAGCCGCGCATCAGACACGGATGACACACGCAGCTGTCAAATGGTTTTTGCGCGCGCAAAACGCAGCGTTGTTTGCGCGCGCAAAAACACAACGTCCGTCTGTATCTCCCCCTTACAAGCAGATACATTTAAATTTAGAAAAATGCTAATTTTTGCAATTTTTCGTTACATTTTGGTGTTTTTCACATTTATTTACTGTATGTATCGAGCAAATTTTGCCAGTAACATAAAGTCCAATGTGTCATGAGAAAACAATCTCAGAATCGCTTGGATAGGTTAAAGCATTCCGAAGTTATTACCACATAAAGGGAAACATGTCAGATTTGATAAATGAGGCTCTGTCAGGAAGGTCAAAAGTGGCTAAAGAGGGAAGGGGTTAATATTATGTGTGATGTACTTGGAAGCTGGAAGATTTTTTTCAGAATGGAGTGGAATTGGAAAAAAACAGCAGGCCGGCATTTTCTTATGGATTTCGTTTTTACGGTGTTCACTGTACAGTGAAAGTGACGTGTTACCTTTATTCTGAGGGTCAGTACGATCGCGGTGATACCAAATTTATATAGTTTTTGTTATGTTTTATTACCTTTAAAAAAACGACAAAGTTTGAAAAAAATATTTGCACCATATTGTGACCCCATAATAACGTTTTTATATTTCTGTGTACAGGGCTGTGTAAGGCGTCTTTTTGTACGTGGAAAGATGTGGTTTTTATTGATACCATTTTGGGGAATATCGGGCATTTCAAACACTTTATTCAATTTTGTGGGCGGTTGTAGTGGCAAAAAAACAGCGATTCAGATTTTTTTTATTTTTTTCACGCTACGGCGTTCACCATATTGGATAAATATTTTTATATTATTATAGCGTGGGTATTTTCGGACGCAGGGATACCTAATGTGTTTATGTTTATTTTTATATTGTGATCTAGGGAATTTTTTTTATTGTTTTTTAGCCCCTCTAGAGGATTTGTACCTGCGATCATTGGATCGCTTGTGCCATAGACTGCAATATCACAGTATTGCAGTCTATATTGAAATCAGTGCTCTGTTATTGAGGCCTGCCACAGGCAGGTCCTAATAGCAATGTTCCTATAGCGGGGCTGGGAGCGTTCACAAGGCGGCCAGCTGCTAGAGGAACACACCAGCTCCCACCATCTTGCCGCGTGTGAGCCGGTGTTACACAGCAGAGACCCAGCGGCTATGACGCCCGCTCTGCTTCTGAGCAGGCGCCATATTTAAATACCCTTTCCTTTACATAAATAACCAGTGCAGCGACAGGAAAGGGTTAACAGGAAATAACTCAGAAGCAAAACGTTCTTCTTTTCTGCCTCCCTTCAGCCCCCGTAGCATTGATTTTATCACATCTCTATATAAATAGTAAATCTGTCTAGTTATGAAGTGATATGTCACCTCACCATACTGTAGCGTTACATTACTAAGCAGTCTTGCCATTCAGGAGTGTGGACAATTTGGGTGACAACAGTTGTCTGGGTTTCCTCTGGGCAGATATATAGAAGTGTCCTTCCTTAACTTATGTCTTCGGCCCCATGCACACGACCGTATTCTTCATCCGTAATTACGGACCCATTCATTTCTATTGGCCACGGACACCTTTCTGTATTTTTGCTGAAAAAATGATAGAACCTGCCACTCTCCCATAGAAGCCTATGGGCGCTTCCGTCTATACGGACGGCTACGGATGTGTATGCATAAACCGTCCGTATTTACAGAAGCGTTGCTAAGCAACATGTTAGTGACATCATTTGCAGCCTCCTTTTTTTTTACGTATCCGTATATACGGATCAAATACGGATGCACTACAGACCATATTTGTGGATATTGTTCCATATATATACAGATGACTACGGATTCGTATTTACCGACAGTATTTACGGATAGATGAAAATACGGTCATGTGCATGGGGCCTAACCCGAGATGTATGGCGCAAGATGTTAAACGAAGATGTAAAAGTATTTACTCCGACGGATGCCATATGTCGCCCATAGACTCCCATGTTAAAAACAAGTGTACGTTGCTTTTTTTTGCTAGATGGCACGAGATTGTATTGAATTGGTATTATGATACATTGTATAACTTGATGCAAGTTAAGGGTTAACACATCTGTAAGGCCCAGTTCACACAAAGTTTTTTGATGCGGAAACCGTATCAGAATTAGTGTAAAAAAAAGTCCCAAACAGCCTCCCATTGATTTCAATGGGAGGCGGAGGTGTTTTTTTCTGCGGCGGCTTTCAGCCGCTTGTGTTACAAAAAAGCGGCATGCTCTTTCTTTCCGCCGTTTTTTACCCGAAAAATGCAGCGAAAAAAGCAACGAAAATAGCGGCAAGAATTTGCAGGCAGATTTTCCATTCCTGAATGAATTTTAAGGCATATTTTTCTGCCTGCAAAAAAACTCTGTGTAAACGGGGTCTAACTGAGAATTATTATTTTTATTTACAATCTATTTACTGTTTTTTCTTCCCTTTTTAGAGATGACGTGTCTTCATATGATGTCATCAGTCCTACTCCTATGTGGTGAACAGGTAAGTTACAAGAGGTAGGTGACTATTTAATATGAATGTATTGTCTGCGTTATTCACATAGAGTATATATGTATACTGCTACACATGGCCGGACGTGTTGTACCCATAAAATGGCGTAATCAGGAAAGATTGGTGACATATTTAGGAATGAATGACTCTCTTTTATGGACAGTTGTAGACACATGAAGGATTTTTGTGGGAATGATCTTCTACATGGGGAATAATGCCGGGGTTGCAGATATCTTGTAATGTCTGCCCCTTACATGAAGAGAGTCTCTATAGTGAGACATATGAGAATGCGTGTACGATTGGGAGCAGATCCCATCTACAGCCCCCATATCCTTCCAAATCACTTTACTGCATCATGGGAAATACCAATTTTTGTTGGCAACTTTGCCCATGAAGGAACTTTATGCTTTAGGTTGGGGCTACATGGGAATTTCTTTTTTTTTTTGAAAAACAATTTTTATTTTTTTCAAACATAGCAAATTACGACAGATCAACAACAAATACATTTATCAAAAACAGACATTTTACATTGGATAGCATTAAGTAGAAACAAAAGCAAGGTCTTTTTTTTTTTAATACAACTCATAGCAATGATCTACTGTGCAGTTTCCCTTCTGTCCAAAACTCAATTTTGCCGTTGTGAATCTTCCCCTCTCTGATACCATAGTCTTTTGACTCGTTATCCTTAGTTTACCTTATTTAAGTGCCAAGACCTATCTTCGTTAAAACCTTTTTAATTTGCCCAAAGTCCCTTTTAGATCTTCCGTGAGATACCACTTTGTGTACTTAAAGCTATTTACTACCTCCCCAATCTCCGCATCTGGTAATTGTTCAAGAAAGGGCTTCCATTTCCTAAAAAAGCCCGCTGTCCTTTCCCCTTTGTGTTTTACTGCTTCTATCTTGTCTGAAAACAGACAAATTCTCATTTGTTGTGTTATTTGTGTTAGATTCGGTATGTCTGATTCCAGCCATTGTCTCAACAAACACCTCTTAGCTATGATAAGTATGATATGTACCAGGGGGGGATGTCCCTCTCCCACCTTGTCAGTTGAGTTCGCTTGGTGAAAGAGAATTTTCATAGGATCCATTGGGAGTGCGGTCTCCCATAGCGTTTGTATGTAATCTAATACTATTTTCCAGTATCGCTGGGTCTCCGGGCATGACCATATGCTATGATATAAATCTGTGCGTGGTTGGTTACATTTCGGACATGCTTGCAGTCTGTCGAGATTGTCTACATTGGGTGGTATATTAAAAGCGTAAATGGCTGCATACATTAGTTTGAATTGTGATTCCCTCCACACCTCATTTACTACATGTTTTCGGACCAATTCCCACCCTTTCAAGATGGAAGTATTTATGTCTGGTATGTTCAGTATGCGTCTCCAGTAAGGGAAATGGTTCCCCGGGCTCATTTTTGTGTATAAATGTTTGTTTTATAAAGTTCTGACAACGACTTCCTATGTGTTCCTTCTCCTATGATCACATCAAAGGAATTATCTACAATTTCTGGTTCCAGGTTTCTTACTAATTTAGTACAGAAGGACTTCACTTGCAGATACTGTAAGAAATGGCACGGTGATATCCCAAACTCTCCCACCAACTCAGGCAAAGTTTTTAATCTAGGTTCTGTGGCATGCAAAACGTGACCTACTGTCTGTATCCCCTGTTGTTTCCACGTGGTGAAAAGGGAGCTAGAACTCCCGGCCGCAAAATCTATATGAGACCACAGTGGCAGATATTTGGATAGCTGGAATGATAACCCTAACTTTTTTCTCACTTCCTTCCAGCACATAATAGTGTCCCTCAATAGCAAAGAGCCCTTCACATGACTCGGGAGAGATGCTAGCTTGGTGTGCAGTAATGCGGTGAGATCATATTTTCCTGCTAGCGCACTTTCCAGTGCCCAATTTGAATAATGTTCGGTGTGGTGCATCCAATCTAAGACATGCCGGAAGAGACTGGCCACATTATTTCCCCTCAGATGCGGAATATTTAAACCCCCCTGCCAATGATAGCCATGTAGCTTAGCTAAGGAGATGCGAGGACGTTTATTCCGCCATATAAATTTTGAGATAGCAGTATTAAAATTTTTAACATCTGTATGTTTCAAGAGAACAGGTATAGTTTGTAGTGGGTATAATAATCTTGCAAAAGATATCATTTTAACCAAATGGCATCTCCCAAACATTGAAAGCGGTAGTGTCACCCATCTCTCCAGTTCTCCTTTTATTTTACAAAACAACGGTTCAAAATTTAATTTATAAAGGGATCCTGGTGACTTCCCTATCTGAATCCCTAAGTATGTGATGTGAGTCTTTGCAACCTTAATGCCTATTTCCTGGATTTCTCGATCCCTAGAGAGATTATACGCTGACAAGCTCAGTATTTCACATTTATTTGGGTTTATCTTGAATCCCGTAAAGGATCTGTAATGTTGAAACAATTCAAAGATTCCCTGTAAATGCTGCGCTGGATGCGAGAGAAAGAGTAGGATGTCATCCGCGAAAACTGCGGTTTTCACTTCTTTTCTCCCTATTGCTATACCAGTAAACAGATCCTCACGTTCTAACTCACGTATTAATGGTTCTAACGCCAGGTCAAAAAGTAGGGGTGACAGAGGGCATCCCTGACGCGTTCCCTTGTGTAATGTGAAAGTTTGGGATCGAAATCCCGGCGTGCACACCGCTGCCGTGGGAGTATTATACAGTGCTTTTAAGTACATTCGGAAACTACCTTTTAGATTAAATTTGTCTAGCACCTTGTTCAGCCATCGCCACTCAACATTATCAAATGCCTTTTCAGCGTCTAGCAGCACTAACGCTGGCTGGCTGGATGGCGATGGCCAAGCCTTGATCTCATCCATGACACCCAAAACCTTCCTAATGTTAGTCACCGCAGCTCTTCCCTTAATAAATCCCACCTGGGATGATCCCACCAGCTGGGGCATCAGAGCTGCAAGTCGATCCGCCATGATCTTGGATATCAGTTTCAGATCCTGGTTTATTAGTGAAATTGGTCTATACGATCCTGGTTGTGTGAGGTCCTTTCCTGCCTTGGGTATGACTTTTATGTATGCAGTATTTGCCGCTGTTGGTATGTCGGTACCCTGTAATAATGAATTGAAGTAGGCCAATAAAGTTGGGGTTAATTGTTCTAACAATATTTTATAAAATTCAGCCGGGTATCCATCAGGCCCCGGGGCCTTCCCATTTGATAAGCCTTTTATAGTTTTTTGCAGCTCTTCTAACGTTATCAGAGCATTCAGATTTTCTAGTTGCTCCGATGTCACATTAGGTAGATCTAAATTTGAGAGGAACTGGCTCCCCCTTGTGTCCTCTACTGACAGATCTGTTTCGTATAATTTCTGATAAAAAGACCTTAAAGTGTCATTTATTTTCCTAGGGTCAGTGTGTAAATGCCCTGTGTGATCTGCCAACTTTGTTATATGTGTTCTTTGGCTATATCCTCTTGAAAGCCCTGCCAGCAGCTTCCCTGCTTTATTTCCAAAGCGAAACAACTCGGCTTCGTAAATTGATCTACCAAATCTTTCTTTCTTGTCTAACCATTCTTCGAAGTTTCGTTTGGCTGTTACCCACTTGTGTTTATTATCTGATGACGGATCTGTCAGGAAGAGAGAGTAAGCTTTTCTAAGCCCATCGCCATATTCCCTGTATTTCTGATATGTCTGTTTTTTTTTGTATGAGACATAACCGATGAGCCTCCCCCGCAGGACTGCTTTAGCTGTTTCCCAAAACAAGACCTGATCTGCTTTGTGGGCTGCATTCTCGTTTTCATATTCCAGCCACCAACCTTTCAGGATGTCCTTAAATCCGTCATCCGTTGTTAGAAAGGTTGGAAATCTCCACATAAAATCTCCTCCTTTTGGATAAGTATTGGCCAAAAGTAAACACACAGGGGCATGATCGGATATGATCAAGTCCGTAATGTCAGCCAGCTCCAGATTTTGCAATAAATGCGAGCTTAGAAAAATGTAATCCAGTCTGGACCAAGAATTGTGACATGCTGAATAATAAGTATATTCCCTACCATCAGGATGTGTATGTCTCCAGCTATCTCGCAGTTGCGTGATCCGTAACAGGTCAGGCAATATCCCATCTGTGGCCAGTGGTTGTGCCGGTGCACTGCGCAGTCTGTCCTCATCTATTTGCACTACCGAGTTAAAGTCTCCCCCCACTATTTTCTTCGCATTTGTGTCCGCCAAAATGAAACATTGAAGCGTTTGGAAAAACTGACGATTATTAGAATTTGGTGCGTATATATTATAGATACACTGTTCCCCCATCTGTGTGTCCAATAGAATCTGTATAAGGCGTCCATCTGAGTCCACCTGTTTAGAGCGTAACATGGATGTCAAATTTTTATGTATCAGAATCATTACCCCGTTTTTTTTGTGGCTAGCTGATGATCCGTAAATCTCTCCCTCCCAATATTTCCTCATTCGAAAAAAATCTGTCTCCTCCAGATGTGTCTCCTGAAGTAAGGCTATATCTGCCTTCAGCTTTGCTAGGTGTCTCAGTACCATAGATCTCTTATGGGGGGACAATAGTCCCTTAACATTCCAAGACACTATTTTCATAAAAGACACGCGCGTATGAGGGTATGATAGTTTGCTTTGTTTCTATTCTTGTACCTTGTTAATATCACGATATATGTCTGTTGCCTCAATGATTCTATGTTAGATTTCTCTAAATGGCTGTTATTTAACATTAAACCAAAACTATTAACACCAACCTAAACGTCCCTTATGTCCTCCAGGGACCCTGCTTCATTATATTCTTGTACTTCACTTTCTTCTGACATGTGACTTTCACCAGTCTACCTTGAGATATAAAACGTCAAACACACATGACCTCACACCAATCAATATGTTGTTTCAGTATCTTTCCGTGCCTGCCCCCTCAACAAAAAGCGCATATTCCGGATATATTTTCCCATAAAGTCACAAAAAGTCTCGCATATCAAACATGTATAAAGATGGTACATTTTCTATTCTTCCCCCCCCCCCTTTTTTTTTTTTTTCCTTCCCCCCCCCCTTTTTCTTACCCGTTACCCTTGCGTATGGAAGAATAAAAGTTTCCAGTTCGCTACAGTCTCATTGTTTCTTGTTCTTTTCACACTCGTTGCGTTGTTGACCGCGGAGTTTGCAGATGTCTTTTTTCCTTTGGCGTTTGGTCTTCTGTCGAGAGTGTCTTTCCCCTCTGGTCTTTGTCTCTGTTTCCTCCTGTATCGAGTTGGGTATTTTCCCGGAGCAGGTCCCGAAACACCTCTTCTGCTTCTTGATGGTCACTATAGGTCTGTAGGGTTCCACCCGGAGTAGTGACTCGCAAAATCGCCGGATATTGTAACTGAAATTTCAGTCCCTTTTTATGGAATGCAGTGCATATTTTGCTGAACATCTTGCGCTTTCTAGAGACTTCCGCCGAGTAATCACCAAATAACATTACTGATATTCCGTTTAACTTTGTCGGCCTCTGTTGCGTTTTGTACGCACGTAATAAGGCTTCTTTGTCTGAATAGTCCAAATAACGCACTATGACCTGTCTGGCCTTTTTGTTGTTGAAACCAGATTGAGGTTGCTGATATTGGCGGTCTGGACCCACTCTGTGTGCTCTTTCAACCTTACATGGGCCATTCATATTTAGGACTTTGGGTAAATCGTATTCATATATGCGTTTTAAGTGTAGCGCTGGTATGCTTTCTGGGAGGCCCACTATTCGAATATTGTTTCTTGACCTATTTTCTAGGTCATCTAGTTTAATAGCCATCTTTTGTTTCTCATTTAGCAGCTCTTGTAATTTCTCATGCGTGTCTGCAGCCTCATCTTCCAGCATTGACACGCGCTGTTCCACTTCATCTAGCCTCGTGCCATGTTGGGCAATATCTGCTTGTAGTGTTTGCAGGGAAGTTGCTATTGCAGTTGCCAGGGTGTCCTGAATGTCTGGCGTTATTCTCTTAGCCGCTTCAATTGCCAGTTTTTTATAATTTATCAGGGTCGCCATACCTGACACTGACTCTGCTTCTACCCCCTCCTCATCTGATGGCAGGTCTTCCAGGTCTGATGATGGACGGCTTAACGATTGTTTTTCTTTGCGAGTCACTGGCGGCATATTTGGCTGTTGAGACTCAGCGGTTTTTAATCTCCCTTGTATCTGGCTTTGTGTTAATTGACGATATAAATCTCTGCCGTTCACGTGTGTAAGATGGCGCCCGTCACCAGCAGGAAGGGGGAAGAGCAAGTGACAATGGTGCCGCGAGGCGGGATGTCGGCACTACCGTTCGGGCTATATGCGTTGAGTTCTACTTTTATTTGCCCGGTTTGCTCGTTTCTCCTAGGGGTCTAAGATTTCCCTTGCTCGTCTGTTGTTCCGTGCAGTCTCCCCTGCCCCTTTCCGGCCTGCAGCGCGAGCTGGAGATATTACTCACTGCGCTCCTGTTTGTGGGGTGCTTGCTTCCTCAAGACTGTTCCGTAATCTCTTTCGGTGTGTGCTCGGTCACCTCCTTTAGCGATGGTGTGTCTTCTCGGTCCTGTGCGCTATGGTAGTCGGTCTAACTTGTCAGGTAGATTAGGAGAGTTCTTCGCCACGTCCTCACATATCAGTGCCGGAACCGGAAGTCCCCCTACATGGGAATTTCTAATCATGTGCAACACAAATGACTACTAGTACTACAGGGGCTCAGCAAATGTGACATGGCGCCCAGAAACCATTCCAAACTCCAAATGGTGCTACTTCCATTCTGAGCCCTACCGTGTGTCCAAACAGATGTTTATGACCACATGTGGGGTATTGTTTTACTCGGGAGAAATTGCTTTACAAATGTTACGGTGCTTTTTCTCCTTCAGTCCTTGTGGAAATGAAAAAAAATTAGCTAAACCTACATTTTCTTTGAAAAAGTTCTGTAAAACGCCTGTAGGGTCAAACTGCTCACTGTACCCCTAGATAATTTCCTCATGGGGTGTAGTTTCCAAAATGGGGTCACTTGTTGGGGGTTTCCACTGTTTTGTCCCCTCAGGGGCTTTGCAAATGCGACATGGCCTCCGCAAACCATTCCTGCTAAATTTGAGCTCCAAGAGCCAAATGGCGCTCTTTCCCTTCTCAGCCATGCCATGTGTCCAAACAACCGTTTATTACCACATGTGGGGTACTGTTTTACTCGGGAGAAATTGCTCTACAAATGTTGTGGTGCTTTTTCTACTTTAGTTCTTTTGGAAATGAAAAAAAATTAGCTAAACCTACATTTTATTTGAAAAAATGTAGATTTTCATTTTCATGGCTTAGTTCCAAAAATGTTTGCAAAAAAAACTGGCGGGTCAAAATGCTTGCTACACCCCTAAATAAATTCCTCGAAGGGTGTAGTTTCCCAAATGGGGTCACTTTTGGGGGGTTTCCACTGTTTTAGTTCCACAAGACCTCTTCAAAGCTGACATGGTGCCTAAAATATATTCTAATAAAAAGGAGGCCCAAAATCCATTAGGTGCTACTTTGCTTCGGAGGCCGGTGCTTCAGTCCATTACCGCACTAGGGCCACATGTGGGATATTTCCTAAAACTGCAGAACCTTGGCAATAAATATTGTGTTGCATTTCTCTGGTAAAACCTTTTGTGGTACAAAAAAAAATGGATTCAAATTGAATTTCTGGAAAAAAATAATGAACTTTGTAAATTTCACCTCTAGTTTGCCTTAATTCCTGTGAAATGTCTAAAGGGTTAAGAAACTTTCTAAATGCTGTTTTGAATACTTTGAGGGGTGCAGTTTTTAAAATGGGGTGACTTAATGGGGGTTTCTAATATCTAAAAGCCAATGAGCTCAAAGCCACTTCACAAGTGAACTGGCCCCTGTAAAAATAGCCTTTTGAAATTTTCTTGAAAATGTGAGAAATTGCTACTAAAGTTCAAAGTCTTATAATGTCCTAGAAAAATAAAAGGATGTTCAAAAAACGATGCCAAACTAAAGTAGAAATATGGGGGATGTTAATTAGCAACATTTTTGTGTGTTATAACTGCCTGTCTTACAAGCAGATACATTTAAATTGAGAAAAAAGCAAATTTTTGCCTTTTTTTGCAAAATTTTGGTGTTTTTTACAATTAAATACTGAATGTATCGGGCAAATTTTGCCAATAACATAAAGTCCAATGTGTCACGAGAAAACGATCTCAGAATCGCTTGGATAGGTAAAAGCATTCCGGAGTTATTACCACATAAATTGAAACATGTCAGATTTGAAAAATGAGGCTCTGTCAGGAAGGTCAAAAGTGGCCACAGCGGGAGGGGGTTAAAGAGGCTCTGTCACCACATTATAAGTGCCCAATCTCATACATTAGGAGATCGGCGCTGTAATGTAGGTGACAGTAATGCTTTCTATTAAAAAAAACATGATCTATTTTCACCACTTTATTAGCGATTTTAGATTTATGCTAATGAGTGTCTTAATGCCCAAGTGGGCGTGTTTTTACTTTAGACCAAGTGGGCGTTGTACAGGGGAGTGTATGACGCTGACCAATCGGCGTCATGCACTCCTCTCCATTCATTTAGGCAGCGCATAGGGATCCTTTTAGATCGCTATGTCCTGTCTTATACTAACACATTAACAATACTGAAGTGTTTAGACAGTGAATAGACATTCCACGGGATGTCTATTCACAATCTCTGCACTTCGTTAATGTGTCTATGGTAGTTACAGCAGAGCACAGCGTCATCTCGCGAGATTACGCTGTAGATGACAGTTTACAACAAGATGTTGCCCTAGAAAAGGGTCAAAACAAATAGAGCCCTAAAGAGGCCAAAATAAATGGTACCCAAATGAGGACCATAGAAATGGTGCCCGAGAAAGGACCATATAAATAGTGCCCGAGGACCACTGAAATGGTGCCTGCGTGTGGCCAAATACAGATGCCCTAGAAAAGGGTCAAAACAAATAGGGCCCTAAAGAGGCCAAATAAATGGTACCTAGATGAAGACCATAGAAATGGTTCCTGAGTAAGGACTATATAAATAGTGCCCGAGGACCACTGAAATGGTGCCTGTGTGTGGCCAAAAACAGATGATGCCCTAGAAAAGGGCTAAAACAAAGAGAGCCCTAAAGAGGCCAAATAAATGGTTCCCGAGTAAGGACTGTATAAATAGTGCCCGAGGACCACTGAAATGGTGCCTGCGTGTGGCCAAAAACAGATGCCCTAGAAAAGGGTCAAAACAAATAGAGCCCTAAAGAGGCCAAAATAAATGGTACCCAAATGAGGACCATAGAAATGGTGCCCGAGAAAGGACTATATAAATAGTGCCCGAGGACCACTGAAATGGTGCCTGCGTGTGGCCAAAAACAGATGCCCTAGAAAAGGGTCAAAACAAATAGAGCCCTAAAGAGGCCAAAATAAATGGTACCCAAATGAGGACCATAGAAATGGTGCCCGAGAAAGGACCATATAAATAGTGCCCGAGGACCACTGAAATGGTGCCTGCGTGTGGCCAAAAACAGATGATGCCCTAGAAAAGGGCTAAAACAAAGAGAGCCCTAAAGAGGCCAAATAAATGGTACCTAGATGAAGACCATAGAAATGGTTCCCGAGTAAGGACTGTATAAATAGTGCCAGAGGACCACTGAAATGGTGCCTGCATGTGGCCAAAAACAGATGCCCTAGAAAAGGGTCAAAACAAATAGAGCCCTAAAGAGGCCAAAATAAATGGTACCCAAATGAGGACCATAGAAATGGTGCCCGAGAAAGGACCATGTAAATAGTGCCCGAGGACCACTGAAATGGTGCCTGCGTGTGGCCAAAAACAGATGATGCCCTAGAAAAGGGTCAGAACAAATAGAGCCCTAAAGAGGCTAAAATAAATGGTAACGGACGAGTATAATATAGTGAGTGTGGGTAGGTTTGTGTAAAATGGAAGTGTGTTATTTAGTGAGTGCAAAGAAGTATATAATAGATGAGTGTAACTTAGTGAGTTTGGGTAGGTAGGTATATAATGGATGAGAGTAATATAGTGAGTGCAGATAGTTAGGTATATATTGGATGAGTGTATATAGTGAGTGCAGATAGGTAGGTATATATTGGATGCGTGTAATATAGTGAGTGCAGATAGGTAGGTATATAATGGATGAGTGTAATATAGTGAGTGCAGATAGGTAGGTATATAATGGATGAGTGTTATATAGTGAGTGCAGGTAGGAAGGTAGGTATGTAATGGATGAGTGTAATATAGTAAGTGTGGGTTAGTAGGTGTATGTCACGTAGTGATGGAGGTATGTGGTGGTGGCCAGGAGCCAGAGGACGTCATGTAGAGGTAAGTATATGGCAGCCGCAGAGAGCCTTATGCCCCCTCTTTTTAGCCTTGTGGGGAAAGTGAAGACAACATTTCCAGAGGAGAGATGAAGCATGATCATTTTCCTCAGGTTCCCAAGATTTCTCCTCAGACCAAAATTTTTCTAATTGACCAGGTACCGGAGCTTCCCTCTGGACCTCTTGGTGCCCAGAATCCCGTTGACTTCATACTCTCTATCAGGAGTGGAGGAAGCAGGAGAACGAGGAAACTTCTTGGAGAAGTGATTCCGGAACAGAGACTTGGGAAGAGGCACATGAAAACATTTGGGAGTTTTCAAAGACTGTGGGAGTCGGAGCTTGTAGAAAACCAAGGATCCAATTTAAAACAGTGGGTCCTCAAACAAATGTACTTGGTGGATAACTAGACCTTGTCTCCTGGGTGGAATTGCGGAGGAACTCTATACTTCTTGTATGCATTTCCCTTCAATCGGCCTACTCCTTTACTTATAGACTCCTTGGCCTCCTGCCCTTTGTGCAAGAATTGAGTGAAACTGGCTGCTGGAACTTTGGACAGTGTTGGAACTGGCAGAGGGATTCTTGGATGCTGTCCATAAATCAAGAAAAAAGGTGTGAATTCCCAGGTGTAGTTATTATAAGCAAACTCTGCCCAGGGAAGGAGACTAGTCCAGTCATCTTGAAGTGCGGACACAAAATTGCTGAAAAAGTTTCCCAAAACCTGGTTGAACCATTCCAATTCTCCATTAGATTAATGGTGGTAGGCGGAAAGAAAATCCAACTTAACTTCAAACAACTTGCAGAGTGGCCTTTAGAACTTTGACGTAAATGTCACTCCTCTATCGAACACGATATGCTTAGGGAGTCATCGCAGACGAAAAATGTGTTTACTGAAGAGATTAGACAGACGTTTAGCAGAAGAAAGGCCGGTCAGAGGAATAAAGTGTGCCATCTTCAAAAAACAGTCAACTACGAACCAGATTACAGTACAACCAGAGCAACTTGGTAAGCCAAGTCCAACCTGCTTGATGAGGGTTTAGTCTATATGCCGTTTGCAGATACAATACATTTTTGTGGTCGGTGTAGACAGTGATGGGATAATGAGCACCTTCTAGCAAACGTCTCCATTCTTCGAGAGCTAATTTTATGGCCAAGAGTTCCTGATCTCCAATGCCATCATTTTTCTGGGTAGGGGACAAGGCATTGGAGAAGAATCCACAGGAAAGCGTTTTTGCTTTATAATTTTTTTGAAAAAGAACAGCACGCACTCCTTACAGATGAGACCTGCTTCTCCAAGATGGAGGTTTTACTGTAGTCCGGTCTATGGAGAACTAAGGCAGAGGAGAAGGCCTAGACTAGACAATTTAAGTACTGCTGGATCTATTTGAATTCCTTGATCAGAGATATATCCTACAAAAGACAGTCTGGATCACTCAAAAAGCAATTTTTTAAGCTTGGCATATAGATGATTCTCTGTAAGTCGGTGCAGAACAAGACTCTATTGCTTGCGATGAGTATAGTGGTCTGGGGAGAAAACAAAAATGTAATCCAAATATAACAAAACACAGCCGTATAACAGATCTTGCAAAATGTCGTTAACAAGTTCTTGAAAGACAGCCGGGGGATTTCTGAGACCAAAAGCCACAATTAGATATTCATGGTTTCCATCTCTAGTGTTAAACATGATTTTTCCCTCATTCCCTTCACAGATGTGAATCAAATTGTAAGTACCACGTAAGTCTAGCTTGGTGAAAATCTTAGCACCTTGCAGTCAGTCAAAGAGCTTGGAAATGAACGTGGGTTTTTTTTTATCGTGATTTCATTAAGACCTCGTTAGTTAATACAGGGCCTGTTCATCCTTGATGCGGTCTGCCAGAACTTTCCAAAACATAGCGACACGAGAATCAATGTTCCACTGTAAGGCCCCATGCACACGACCATGAGGTTTTTTTCGGTCGTGTGCATGGGGCCTTACTCTGTGGATAATGTGCAAAACTGGATGGCATATTGTCCTACTGGAGTAGTGACGAAGAAGCAGATGATGACTTTTTTAAAAGTCGTGAAAAATTCTTGGGTAACAAACATGATGGGGTTGTCCTTTTCCGTAGAGGTGAAGCCCAGGCCTGCCGCCTCGCCAGACAGTAGAGACAAGATGTTGGCTACCTTAGCGTGGTCGGAAGCAAATTGCTGTGCTAAAAGCTCAAAACGGATTGTGCATTGATTTAATCCTCTACAAGGCTTGGAGTCGCCTTTGTAAGGTGGAGGAGTTGTAGATGCAATCCAGGACTGAAGGCAGCAAATTGAGGAGGTGGCGATTGCGCCCCAGGAGCAGATAAAACACTTAAATGTGAAGAAACATTTTGTAATAACTGATACAATTGATACTAGCGGACACGTTGCCTGAAATGGTGTAGAAAGTTCTCTAGGATCTGGTTGACCCTCTCCACTTGGCCATTGAACTGTGGATGGTATGTAGAAGAAAGATCTAACTTGACTTCCAGCAGGCCACACAGAGCTCTCCAAAATCTTTAGGTGAACTGTACACCGTGGTCAGAAACAATATGATGGGAAAGAACATGCAGACGAAATATATGCTGTATAAAGAGACCGGCAAGATGAGGAGCAGAAGGCAAACAAGACAAAAGATCAAAATGTGCCATTTTGAAGAAGCGATCTACCATCACCCAGATGGTATTGCATTCGGGTGAAAAGAGTAGATCCCTCACAATGTCCATCGCAATATGTTGCCACAGAGAATCAGGGACTGGAAGAGGTAGAAGAAGGCCAGGTGGTCTGGACTTGGAGGTCTTGTTCCGGGAGCAGAAGGAACAGGAAGCGACATAGTCCTGAACATCCAGGACCATGGCTGGCTACCAAAATTGACGAGAAATTAGCTCTCTGGTTTTACGCACACCTGCGTGACCGGCCAGTTTAGGGTTATGTCCCCAGGAAAGCACTGTCCTTCTTCTGGCTGAGGGAACAAAGGTTTTACGATAATGGATATCCTTCAGTAGGACTGGAGCCACCAGAATGATGCGAGAAGGATTGATATAATATGTTTCACTTGATCAGAGGCATCAAATTACCGAGACAGATTCGGATATTACATCGCTGAAAGGTTTGGCCTCAGCTTACTTGTCCTTAAACACCCACAGCTCATTTCTCAAATTGAAATACATGTCTCAGTGGGAGACGGATATGGGTCGGGAGTTCTCGGAGGAGGACTGGAGGGCTGCTTTACATCACTCACATAGGATATCCAAATATGTCAATCATATAGAAGCCATTAGGATAATTCAGTTTCGTTGGTACCTCACACCTGTTACAACATATGCAAGCCTGGGCTTCTCCTTTGTGTTGGAGGGAATGTGGAGCAAGGGGCACATTATTTCATCTATGGTGGACATGTAAATCAGTCTACCCATTCTGGAAGCGTATCTTCCGCTACATATCAGAATTAATGGGAGCAGAACTTTTACCTTCCCCTGCATTGGCTTTATTGGATATGCAGATGGATGAGATCCCTTTAGAATTTAGGTGGCCAATAAGCCATATTCTTATCGCTTCCAGATTCCATATAGCCAAGAGATGGAAAACAGCTGAGGCTCTGAATCTCTCGGAGGTGCTAAACAGGGTTTATCTTCACTTCTATTACGTATTGCACTTTGCTACATCTAAAGGTTATAGGCAGAAGTGTTTGTCTCAATGGGCCCCTTGGACGGAGTTACCCCATGTTCAACTTCTGCTCCGCAAGAACTCTGTCACTCTGTGAATGTATCTGTGCTAACTTATACATGGTTTTCGTATCCTGCATCATCCTGTTCCTTTTTGACATCTCATATGTATAATTGCTTGTATTTATCACCACCACTCTTTGTATGTCTGTTTTTATGTTTGTTTGTCTGTTAATATGTCAGTATGTCAACGTCCGAGGCACGTTTCTGATATCTAAAGGTGCAAGCTTTTTCTGTGTTCTGTATACAACGCTGTGAGACTGTATCATTGGGATGTTGTATACTTTTGTATTGTACTTTGGAAAAATAAAAACCAAATGAATTTCAAATCACCGAGACAGAGCGTCAGCCTTAGTATTCCTTTCGGCAGGACGGAAATGTAACAGAATTTCAAATCAGGCAAAGAAGAGCGCCCACCTGGCCTGGCGCGGATTCAACCGCTGAGCGGTCTGTAGATAGACCAAATATTCGTGGTCTGAAAATAATTACAGGATGCATGACCCCTTCTAGCAGATGTTTCCACTCTTCCAATGCCAATTCAATGGCCAGAAGCTCCTGATCTCTAAGAGTAATTCTTCTCGGCAGGAGAAAATAACTAGGAGAAGAAGCCGCAGGTAACAGTCTTGCCGGTAAGACCTTTTTGCGTCAGGTCTGCACCTGCACCGATAATAGAGGCATCCACCTCAAAGAAGAATTGCTTGGAGACGTCCGGATGCTGCAATATAGGGGCGGGAGAGACAGACTGAGTTGAAGAAATGCCAATTTGGTCTCTTGGGTCTCATTTTTGGCATTCACTCCTTTCTTTGTAAGAGCTGAAATAGGCGCCAGTAATGAAGTGTAGTGGGGAATAAACTGCCGGTAGAAATGTGCAAATCCCAGAAAGCGTTGAATTGCACGGAGACCCTGAGAACAAAGCCATGTAGGATTGCCCCAAAATGAACCATTTATCGGATCATCCAGTACTTCAAGGAGAGAGGTTCATTTGCTATGAAGAAGGCTTCAGGGTGTCCAAGAAATTCCAGCAAGTACCAGGACCTTCTCCTAAAGAGGATTCAGCTATGGGATCGGTTCAACAGCAGTGCAGAGCTTCCTGAGACATCTGTCAGTGCATCTGCACGCACAGTGAGGTGAAGGCTTTTGGAGGCTGGACTGGTGTCAAGAAGAGCTGCAAAGAAGCCACTTCTCTCCAAGAAAAACATCAAGGACAGACTGACATCCTGTTTTAAGTATATTGATTGGACTGCAGAGGACTGGGGTAAAGTTATTGTAATGCTGGCGGCAGGTCCCTCTCCTGCCAGTGGTCTCCGTCGCTGGATCCTGTACCTTGCTTGACAGCCTCCTCCCACACGAGGCCGCCAACGTCAATAGTGAGTGCAGGTAGGTATATAATGTATGAGTGTAATATAGTGAGTGGAGGTAGGTATATAATATATGAGTGTAATATAATGAGTGCAGGTAGGTATATAATGGATGAGTGTAATATAGTAAGTGCATGTAAGTATATAATGGATGAGTGTAATATAATGAGTGCAGGTAGGTATATAATGTATGAGTGTAATATAGTGAGTGCAGGTATGTATATAATGGATGAGTGTAATATAGTGAGTGCAGGTAGGTATATAATGGATGAGTGTAATATAGTGAGTGCAGGTAGGTATATAATGTATGAGTGTAATATAGTGAGTGCAGGTAGGTATATAATGTATGAGTGTAATATAGTGAGTGCAGGTAGGTATATAATGTATGAGTGTAATATAGTGAGTGCAGGTAGGTATATAATGTATGAGTGTAATATAATGAGTGCAGGTAGGTATATAATGGATGAGTGTAATATAGTGAGTGCAGGTAGGTATATAATGTATGAGTGTAATATAGTGAGTGCAGGTAGGTATATAATGGATGAGTGTAATATAGTGAGTGCAGGTAGGTATATAATGTATGAGTGTAATATAGTGAGTGCAGGTAGGTATATAATGTATGAGTGTAATATAATGAGTGCAGGTAGGTATATAATGGATGAGTGTAATATAGTAAGTGCAGGTATGTATATAATGTATGAGTGTAATATAGTGAGTGCAGGTAGGTATATAATGTATGAGTGTAATATAGTGAGTGCAGGTAGGTATATAATGGATGAGTGTAATATAGTGAGTGCAGGTAGGTATATAATGTATGAGTGTAATATAATGAGTGCAGGTAGGTATATAATGTATGAGTGTAATATAGTGAGTGCAGGTAGGTATATAATGGATGAGTGTAATATAGTGAGTGCAGGTAGGTATATAATGGATGAGTGTAATATAATGAGTGCAGGTAGGTATATAATGTATGAGTGTAATATAGTGAGTGCAGGTAGGTATATAATATATGAGTGTAATATAGTGAGTGCAGGTAGGTATATAATGGATGAGTGTAATATAGTGAGTGCAGGTAGGTATATAATGTATGAGTGTAATATAATGAGTGCAGGTAGGTATATAATGCATGAGTGTAATATAGTGAGTGCAGGTAGGTATATAATGGATGAGTGTAATATAATGAGTGCAGGTAGGTATATAATGTATGAGTGTAATATAGTGAGTGCAGGTAGGTATATAATGTATGAGTGTAATATAATGAGTGCAGGTAGGTATATAATGGATGAGTGTAATATAATGAGTGCAGGTAGGTATATAATGGATGAGTGTAATATAATGAGTGCAGGTAGGTATATAATGGATGAGTGTAATATAATGAGTGCAGGTAGGTATATAATGGATGAGTGTAATATAATGAGTGCAGGTAGGTAGGTATGTCAGTAATACACTGCAGAATTAAGGCGGGATTCACACGACAGGGTTTCCCGGCCGGGTGCCGGCCGTTCATAAATTGGCCGGCACCCGGCTGCATTAGCAATAATAGACCATTAGGATGGGGCTATTCACACGACCGATTTTTTGACGGGCCAGGAAAACCGGCCGTCAAAAAATGGGACATGCCCTATTTTCGGCCGGGTACCCGGCCGCCCGGCTCCCATAGAAGTCTATGGGGTCGGGTAATACACGGCCATCACTAGAATGTGTCCCGAGTGATGGCCGGGTCAACCGTCGCTCGGGCACTCTCTCCTCCTCACAGTGCAGAGTGCATGTGAGGAGGAGGAGTTGATGCCATTCGGACGAATGGCTACGCTGGTGATACTGTGTGGCAGGGTCGGGGTGTACAGCAGGTGGAAGGGAGCGCTGCGCTGGCTCCCTTCCCCTGCTTGTTACAGTTCCCGACCGCTGGCTGTGTTTTTACGGCCAGCGGTCAGGGTCCTTAAAACCCGAGCCATAGACTTTTTACGGCTCAGGTTTTAACTTGCTGCCCGCGCGATCGGGCAGCTGAATGTCGGGTCTTCGGCTGTCAGTGACTGCCGGGGACTCTGAGGAGAGGATAGAAGCAGCTTTCACTGCTTCTGTCTTCTACGATGTCTTTTTACACAACGCTCAATGAACGCTGTGTATAGAAATAGAGACAGCAGCGGTGCTGTCTCTATTCCTCCCGGTGATCATGTGACTGGTCACATGATCGCCGGGTGCCGTTAGTGACAGACTGCTGCTGGGTCTTACTAGACCTAGCACAATCCTATTAGTGACAATCGTCACTGTGAGAGGGCTGATTTCCCCTGTAACTGGGGCTGCTGTGCAGCTCCAGTTACAGGGAAAAACATGGTGTAAAAGAAAGAAAAAAAATATTACAAGTTCCAAAAAGGTCTTTTTTGACCTTTGAGGGACAGACCATAATAATAAAAAAATAAGTAGAGTGCAAAAAATTCATCCGATTAAAAAACGGTTGGGGAAAAAACCGGATGCAAATCGGGTCCAAATCGGCCGGTAAAAACGGCAACACGGCCCGGAACGGAATCGGAATGGATGCAAACCGGCCGGGAAAATCGGCCCTGTCGTGTGAATAAGGCCTAACGCAGCATGTGATTACGATTTTTATAAATATTATTCTCTTGTATTAAATAGATTTCTACTACATGTAAACATAAAGGTTTTCTATATTTTCTTTGCTATCTTTTCTCTACCCCACATGGCCACTCTATGGTGATGCAGGTGGGGGCGCTATTTCACTGTTTACCTCCGGCAGCAGAAGGGCGAGGTGCAGCCCTGCCACACAACAACAATCCTGGTTCCGCAGTAGAATTTTCTGTTTTTTTGGTGTAAACTTTTTGCATAGATTTTCATTGTAGGATCTGTACAAAGTGGAGCTGCCAGGAGATCGGGGACTTGATGAGATGGACGCATGCAGCTCCCGTCCGGTACATACTGGTTAGGTGAGTAGTCTCACCTCATAATATCCATGAAAAATGGAAATAAATAGGTTTTGGACAAATATCAAACTATCACTGCCAGGCAAAAAACTTTAAAACCTCATTTTTAATAAATATTAACTGTAAAAAAAATAATCAAATACCAATTTAATTTTACTACAAAACACATAGCACCTCGATCAGTGGTACAAGCATCTTTGGGGTACTCCAGCGGGTAAAGTTCATAGAACAGGGTATAATACTAGTAATACCAGTTCAGTATCCGGGCATAATAAATGAGTAGTCCCACCTCCCCTTTCTCATCCATATTAGGCTCTGTTCACATCTGCGTTGGGGTCCCGTTCTGACGGTCCGTCGGAGGTTTCCGTCAGAACGGGACCCTGAGCAGGCACCGACGAAAGCCAGGGGTTTCCGTTTCCATCACCATCGATTTCAATGGTGACGGAGCCGGTGCCCGTGGTTTTGGCTTGTCTCTTTTGTGCACCGGACCCGTCGTTTTTCCGGAAGCAATAGCGTAGTCGACTACTGAAATCAATGGTGATGGAAACGGAAACCCCTGGTTTCCGTCGGTGTCAGTTTGTGTCTGCTCAGGGTCCTGTTCTGACGGAAACCTCTGACGGGAACGTAAGAACGGGACCCCAATGCAGATGTGAACAGAGCCTTAGGGCATGACCAGACGTGGCGGAATTGCTCTGGAATTCCGCTGCGGATAGTCCGCAGCAGAAATCTGCAGCGTACACGTTTCTCCATTGCTTTCCACAGCTTTTTAATTGGGTTAGTTTACACGTTGCGGACAATTCCGCTGCGGAGCATAGGCTGCGGTGCAGAATTTGGCTGTTGCGGACGTGTAGCGGACTTGTAGCGGACTCATTGCGGAATTTCTCCATTGACTTCAATGGAGAGTGAAAATTTCGCAATGAAGTCTGCAGATGTTATGTGTGCTGCGGAGCGTATTGGTTTTACTAACATGATAGTTCTTCATTCTGGCTGGACCTATGTATCTCTAGATCTACAGCCAGACTGAGGAAGTCAATGGGGCTCCCGTAATTACGGGTGACTGCGTGTGTGCACCCATAATTACGGGAGCGTTGCTAGGCGACGTCCGTAAATAGTCACTGTCCAGGGTGCTGAAAGAGTTAAACGATCGTCAGTAACTGTTTCAGCACCCTGGACAGTGACATCCGATCACAATATACATCAACCTGTAAAAAAATAGAAGTTCATACTTACCGAGAACTCCCTGCTTCTTCCTCCAGTCCGGCCTCCCGGGATTACGTTTCAGTCCAAGTGACGGCTGCAGCCAATCACAGGCTGCAGCGGTCACATGGACTGCCGCGTCATACAGGGAGGTCGGGCTGGATGTCGAAAGAGGGACGCGTCACCAAGACAACGGCCGGGTAAGTATGAATTTATTTTTCTTTTACTAGGGAAAGGGCTGTCCCTTCTCTGTATCCTGCACTGATAGAGAGAAGGGAAGCCCTTTCCCCCTCAATACGCAACGGCCAGTCCGCATCAATTTAATGCCCATTTTAGGCAAAGCCGCGACAGAATCTGCAACGCAGATTATGTGCGGCATTGATGCGGACAGTGTATGCAGAACTCCGCCACATCTGGTCATGCCCTTAGACTGTCACACAGAAACCTCTGCATGTTCTTTATATCCACAATTTCTAGTTATAATCCCTCCTCATCGGGCTGCAGCGGCCAAACCGCAGGAGAAGTGGGGGGTGTGAACATAATCTTAGGCAGCTTTGGCTGGAATTACAGCTGTGATTGGATAGAGTAGTTCACATGTGGACACGAAGTCCCTGTTTACACACCAAGTTTTTTGCAGGTGGAAAAATCTGCCTCAAAATTCCTTCTGCCGCTTTTTTGACGCATTTTTCGACTACGGCCATTGAGCACCGCACGCAAAAATGCTGTGAAAACCGTTTTCTTTGCCTCCCATTGATGGCAATGGGAGGTCAGAGACGGAAACGCTTGAAGAAAGGGCTTGACGCTGCTTTTTCCTGTGAGTGTTTTTTTCTCGTGGGAAAAACGCCTCTGCATCCCATTGAAATCAATAAGATTAGTTTTCGGACGTTTTTTGATGCGGTTTCCACGTCAAAAATGCTCCAAAAAAACTCGGTGTGAACTAGGCCTAATATTTCTCCATATATTACATGTGGATTTTGCAGTATATTTGGCTGTGCATCCTTTGCATTACAATCTACTGCAGATTGTTACTGCTGCAAGTTTATGCAGTTTTCTAGAACCCTATTCACATTCATACTTTATGTGTCAATTTGACCATGGAAATCTGCAATAAATATGTAACATGTGAACATAGACTTAGGGGCTACACGTGATGTTTCAGGCTACATTTACACACTGCAACCAGGTTACATCACACTTGTCTTCTCTCCCAGATTGTCCTGGAGACTTCCAAACTAGGGAAGATCTTACATGATGTAGCTGCATAAAGGAAGGCACTCTGCTGGGACTATTTGTGAGGGGGAACTCTGCTTGTAGTGGTTATTGGGGGCAGTCTGCTGCCACAAATTATTGGAGGCACTTTGCTGGCAATATGGTTTATTGAGAGGTCTCTGCTGGTAGTGTTGTTTATGAGGGGGCAGTATACTGGCACTGTTTAAGGGACAATACTCTGCTGGCACTGTATGGGGGCACTCTGCTTAGTCTAATTATGGGGTCGCTCGCTGATAACTGAGGCGGCTTCTTAGCTGTCCCTATCGGTGGGGTTTACATAGGAAAGAAATTCGCAAACCACATCTCAAAATCTCCCTGTAGTTGATTCTAAAAACAGACAAGTATGGCTCAGAAAAACGGCTGCAAACAAATAACCATTGATGTGAATGGAAATGAACAAAATGTTTTTCGCTTTCTGCGATTATTATTGACATGTTTTATAAGACATGTTGCATCTCGTGTTATACACAGCAGGAGGCAACAGCACACGTCTTATCACACAGGAAGAGGAAATACATCAGAAAGGGAAACGGGAAGAGGAAGAGCAGCGATGTCATACAGGAAATACAGGGAAGTGACATCATCACAGGAGGTAACGTATATCCTGTGTGCGGGGACCCCAGAAATATGATGAGACTGACGTATCAGGGCTGATACATAGTAATGTTATGTTAATGTTATGTTATTATATATCATTACGTGTGTGTTTAGGCTGTGCTTATATATGTTAGTAGGTCGGACCAGAAGGATCGCGTGTTCTGTATACAAGCTCCAGATAAGAAGAACATGGATCAGCAGAACACCAGCGCTCCTGGGACTGCGCTCCAACCACACAGCATTTCATCCGGAGGATCGACTGTTCCGTAGTCCAAAACGTCGCTTCTCGGGTTCTATTCCTACAATGGAGGAAAAAGTCAATTACATATTTTCAGTAATTATTGTTACAATATCTCCATTAAGGAAATCTCATGTATGGAATATTTTTTGTATCACCTTAACTTCTGGTTACACCTGAAATGCCCTATAAGGGTATTTAGATATCATAGAGGGGGGTATCACACTGAAGACCCTCTCTATGACCCAAATGGAAGCTCTGCGCCACCTCTGTCCAGAGGCTGTGTGTGGTATTGCAGCTTTTCTGTATTGAAATGTATAGGGCTAAGCTGTCCACACACCGCACATCACCTGTGGACAGGTGTGGCACTGTTTTTGGAAGACGTCAGCTCTATTTTTCTAATTATGTACAAACCCTTTAATGAAATAATCTCTTTAGAGGGTTTTCTCCATCTCAGGCCTCATTTACACGAGCGTGTGTGTTTTGCGCGCGCAAAAAACGCAGCGTTTTGCGTGCGCAAAAGGCACTTGACAGCTCCGTGTGTCATCCGTGTATGATGCGCGGCTGCGTGATTTTCGCGCAGCCGCCATCATAGAGATGAGGCTAGTCGACGTCAGTCACTGTCCATGGTGCTGAAAGAGTTAACTGATCGGCAGTAACTCTTTCAGCACCCTCGACAGTGCATTCCGATCACCATATCGAGTAACCTGTTTAAAAAAAAGAGGTTCGTACTTACCGAGAACTTCCCGGCCGTTGCCTTGGTGACACGTCCTTGGTGACGCGCCTCTCTTGACATCTGGCCCCACCTCCCTGGATGACGCGGCAGTCCATGTGACCGCTGCAGCCTGTGCTTGGCCTGTGATTGGCTGCAGCTGTCACTTGGACTGAATTGTCATCCCGGGAGGTCAGACTGGAGGAAGAAGCCGGGAGTTATCGGTAAGTCAGAACTTTTTTTTTTTTACACGTTCACGTATATTGGAATCGGAAGTCACTGTCCAGGGTGCTGAACCAGTTTAACTCTTTCAGCACCCTGCACAGTGACTGTCTCCTGCCGGGTTCGGTCAAAACGAGTTCGGCCGAACCCGGTAAAGTTCGGTTCGCTCATGTCTAAGACACTCCGTTCGGATGTTTGTAAACAGAAAAGCACGTGGTGCTTTTCTGTTTACATTCAGTTTGACAGCTCTTGCACGAATCACGCAGTTCGCACGGAAGTGCTTCCGTGCGACCTTCGTGGTTTTCACGCACCCATTGACTTCAATGGGTGCGTGATGCGCGAAAAACGCAGAATTATAGAACATGTCGTGAGTTTTTTTCAGCGCACTCACGCTGAGCAAAACTCACGGACCGTCTGCATGCCCCCATAGACTTGTATAGGTCCGTGCGACCCGCGTGAAAAGCACGCGAGTCTCACGGACGTATATCACGTTCGTGTAAATGAGGCCTCAGACGTTTATGTGATATCCACCTATGCACATGCACGCAGCACTCTCCTTTCTGTACTATGGGAGTTACACAAATAGTTCAACAGCGCTCAGCTGTTTCCGAAACTTCCATAGAACAGAATAGAGAGAGGGACGTGCGAGGCCTTTCCCAAGTCATTCTCCACCTGGAATCAGCAGCCATTAGACGGGACAGGGATCTGGGAACAAAGCAGGACAGGGTCAGGGAGAGACCTCCGTTTTCTACATAGGTGTGAGTCCCAGAGAAATAGTAAGATGGGAGTACCCCTTTAAATAAAACTTCTTGGTGATAATCCATTTCCTTAAAGGAACAGTGTCATCACAAATTATTTTTTTATATGTTAAAGATGTTAGTGCTTTATTAAAAACGTTTATATTCATTTGTGTGTTTGTGTTTTACTTTTTCTTATTTTTACACTTTTTCTTCCCTATGGGGGCTGCCATTTTTTGTTCCATTTCTGTCTGTGTCGATTAACGACACATACAGACATGGAATACGGCAGCCACAGTCCCATAGGGACTGCGAACGGCTCCCGTCCCATTGACTTCAGTGTACGGCGTCTGTGTGGGAACTGCGCATGCGCCGCTCCCACACAGTCCAATTCGAAATTGGCGCCGTCCGGCGCCATTTTCCTGTGGACCGGAAGTCGCGGCCGGACAGTAATATTACTACTTCCGGTCGCGGCTTCCGGATTTGTGCACTTGGACCAGCGGCAGCAAACGGAGCGGACGGGCCGGAGGGAGCCGCGGCGGCAGGAGCAGGTAAGAGATTTCAATGTATGTTCGTGTTTGTGTGTGTTTACTACTGTATGTAAACCTACTACACTGTGTGTTAGCTCAAAAAATGGCGACACACAGCGTAGGAGGTTACACCGTTCAAACCCCTCGTTTATCCCGGCACTAGCCAGGATAAAGGAGGGGGGGATGCTGAGAGCTCACTAGAGCGAGGGCTTTTAACCCATTGTTGCAATGCTGCAATTTTGGGAATAGCTCCATCTAGTGACCAAAAATGGGTAGTATTATAAATTAGAATTAATTTATAATATTTCCTGACTATTTCCTGACTCGTGAAAAAAATAAAAAAAATTTGAACAATGTTTAATCACCCACACACTAAATGTTTAATTTTTTAAAAAAAAACATGTTTTTCTGGCAACACATTCCCTTTAAGGTGTTTAATTAAACTATGGACAGTGAGGTCGAAGAACCCGCACCCAAAATATCTATAGTGGAGTGACATGCGTGTTACTAACGCTGTATACAAGCTCCCCACGTATAACAGACAGGGCCCTCACTGAGACTTTGTAGGGGCTCCTAGAGACAAATATATATTGATGTACAGACATTTTCCCCTCCGTTATTGTGCAGCAAGACCTCCCCACATATAACAGGCAGGACCCTCACTGACCCCCTGGACAGACACATAGGCCTGAATATATTTATATCTTTATATTTTTCATTATTCACCTGCAGGAAATGTTATTTTTAGAAATGGGGAGAAATACTTTGAATTGTGTTTTTTTAGTTTCTGATGTTATTTTTGTTACTTCTCAGGTATAAGGAGAAAAGTAACCGGCACATACAAGATGAGACGGGGATGAAGATGTGCGGAGGACTGTACCCCACCGGGAAAGAGCGGGCTGTCACTGGTATTACCATGGGGCAGATTTACTAAGGCCTCATGCACACGACCATAGTGAGGTACATTGACCGTGACTTGCGGCTCGTACGTCCGCGGAGTGTCACCCACAGCCGCCCTCAAATCGCAGGCCGTGCATATGACCACGTGCATTATTTTCTATGAGCCTGTACCGCAAAACACGACCGTAATAAGACATGTCCGTTGTTTTTGCGGTCCAGGTTCCTGGGCAATGCATGGACCGTGGAAACCAAGGTCGTGTGCATGGGCCCATTGAAATGAATGGGGCCGCAATTCACCTGCAGATTTGCGGGTGAATTGCGGCCGCAAAAATACTTTCGTGTGCATGGGGCCTAAAACTATCTGAGTTTTACACAGTGTAAACTGATACAAGGAAGTCAGAAATTGCGCCAAATTTATCACAGTGGTGCACGATGTATGATAGGTTTTACTAGACATGTTAGACACTTTTCTCTTCCTTATACCACCTCTTGGTTGGCTTAGTTTAAGACACGCCCCTTTATTCTAGGCCACGCCCCTTGTCAAACACGCCACAAAATGTGTCTAAAACAATTAATAAATATGGCGCACAACATGTACGCCATAATTCTGGCTCAATTTGAATAGTAAATCTGCCCTACTATAAATGTAATATAAATTTGGGGTTAGTATTCAGGGCATATTCCCTATTTAAAGAATTGATAAGAGTCGGGAATCCTTCAGCTTAGTCCATTCTCTCTACTATCAGTCAGTACAGGGAGTAGTAGTACATATAAAACATTACATTGTCACCATGTCAGCTTTATTCTGCCTGCACTGACAGCACAAAGTCTTCATGGTGACTGCAGGACTGGAAGTCAAGGACCACCTCTATGATGTCCGCGGGACCTAATAGGGATATGGCGCTTTTTCCATTTATTTGTTGTTGTACTGTAATGAGAATATTATTTACATGCAGTATTTATTGCTAGGGGTATTTTTTTTTCCTGAAAATTATATAAAGAGCAAGTGGCGTAGGATTGGTTCAGACTGGTGACATCAAGACACAAATGTGACCTCAAGAATTCGTCAATGAGCTGATAATCCCGGTGCCAATTCTGGCTGCAAGTAATATATAAAGGGGCACACCTACCTCAAGTACTGGCACAGTATAAGGTCATCAGGGTGACTGCAGGACTGGAATTAACGCTCTTTTATGAAAAGGGTGTTTTGCAATGTTCGGCACATGGCAGCTTTGTGTATATAGTAGTATATAGACCCTACTGCACTGATTCTTCATACTATACCCTAATATAGCATAGTTGACAATATTTGGAATTTCTTTCTAGGGACACTTTGGTTTCAGATGGATTGAGACAGGACTTGACAGGGCGTACCTTTGACAGAACGTGGTTCATTGGGCATGGCTTGTCATGGGGCAGGGTTAGTGAGAATACGCTTTGTGTACCAGATATTCCCTGTATTCTGTCCTCACTATAAAAACCTTGCAGTAAGGACAGTATAGAGGGAGGGTATTGCCTGCAGAATTGATCTAAGTAAGTATGGCACGTGACCACTGTGGCCAGTGATTGACTAGTGCGATCATGTGCCGATACGGGACATCACTGGTCCAGCCTATGTAAACAGGCCGGCAGGGGATTGTGAACTGCCGGCACTGGAGGCGCAGACAATTAGAAGGTGGGTATTTGCTAAATGGTGCAATTTTCAGTTTGAATTACAATTTTTATAATGCCTGGAAAACCCCTTTAATACCAAACCCTAAAATGTATTCAGACCCCGGACAAATCCCCTTTATGTGCTTCCCGCTCCTTCAGCAGCTCTGGGTCCCATTCGGCTCCGGACCCCACCTCTGCTGGCTGAGCCAGGAGCTGTTAGTGATATTTGCCTTTACATATTGTAGTAATCCAATAGATAAAAGCCAAGTTTTTTAATAAAATCTTGCGATGTAGTTTGGGTGGGCACTGCGCCTTTGATTGCATGACAAATTTTTCTTGGAGTTCCCGTTTAAAAATTGGTAAGCGGCGGGTAACACAAATACTTCACACGTGGACGGTAAAGTAAAACCCATTTTATTTTGACTGTGTTTCTGGACCGGACTGGTCCGGGACTAAACTTGACTGGTCCCTTCGTCAGGTTAAGATCAGATAAAGGGACAAGTCGTGCCATAAACGCGTATTTAAATAAAATTCTACCATCGCTTGGCGCCCTATCTGTCCCCGTTTTGAAACCTTTGTGTTAACCGCGTCTTGGTTGAGCAGATTTACTTGTGAATTTTGTATCTTAGTTGAACATAGAACGCACTATCTACCTACCTGGCAGACAAAGGGTCTTGGTGTGGGTCACGGGGAATATCTTCAAGAGAGCAACTCTTCACTAGGACATTTTATTTATTCTTGTTTCAGAAGGGAATGTACCGTACAACATCAGCAGGAGGAAGCCCTGGTGTCGAGAACGTCAGCCATGGAAAGGGATGTGCCAGATCAAGGTCTGAAAGCTAAAGAGGCAGCAGATATGAACCACTAATGTCCATCTAAGAATGCCGTAATGTCATCCGTCCACACCTCCTCCTTCCCATCCCCCACTGTCCAGAAGGGGTTTTTAAGATCCATCCAATTAAAAGACAACTGTCCAGAAGTCTTTGAAAATGAAGCCTTGTCCATGATTCGCAGGGCTGCGGTGAAGTACAATGGTTTTGGGTGTTTAATGGCAAGTCTCTTCAGATGCCCGGCAATGGACTTCCTCCCCTCGTCCTGTTTGGTAGGGTCTCTGCACTCCCTTTCCTGTAGAACAGCTGCCCCTACAGATTCCCAAGGCCATCCATATTTTTTTCCTGTCTGGCTGATAGCAACACATGTCAATAAAAACATACCTCAATGTATTTATTGTATTTCTAATAAAAATGGATAGACAAATACATAAAAAGAATTTGTTTTAATTCCAAAGAACTATCATGAAATCTATATTATACCTGTGTAATCAATTGTGGACATGGTCACTGATTCATTGAAGAATGAGTAGGCTGGGTAACCCGTGGAGTAACATCTAAACAAGAAAGACATCTTCCTGCTACAAAAACAGGTCATAATCAGAACGAACGTAGACCACCATACAACAAAGTCCAGCAAAGAAATCCCCCAGCCTGAGACATACTGTACTCCGTGTCAGAAGAACAAGAATCTACAAAAAGAGAGACAACTGCATCCAGTCGATGTTCTTATCAACCAAGAGGTTCACAAGGTGAGAAGACTAGTTTACATTTTTTTTCAAGGTATTACCCTAGGGAGCGCTCCTGTTATCATCTTTTTCTCACACTGTATTTTCCTAAGGTACTGTATACATTTCACTCATTAATGCCGACCTAGCCAAGTGAGCACACAAAAAAGTAAGCCTGCGCACCAACCATCTACACATCATTCCAATAAAGGAGTTTTGCCTTTGCACAGTGCTCCAAGGGGAGCACAATACAACTTCAATACTGCAAATACCTAACCTGAACGTCACATCTGCACCTTCCTCTTCTTCTCTTTTGAAGATGTTAGTGTACAGAGTAGTAGGGGAATTGACCAGACATGATGTGCTGCCTCGTGGATATGTCCTATATGGTCAGCCGCCATTCCGAACGAAGCGCCAACTACTGGATGTACCAGCAACCAGAACGGCACAGAGCCTGATGACGGTCATGTAATGACCGAAGCGTCACACTAAGCCTCTGGCATCTACAACCACTTGAACAAAAATCAAGATTTCTTCTTTAAACTTCAGCTTTGTGTGCCAAATACTTATTTTGACTACGATTGGGTTGGGACCCTATTCGTGCACCTACATCGTCCAGTGCGTTCTGAACTACTACTTATCTGGCACAGACCATCCTGGAGCTGAATGTCTCTGAGGCTGCTCTTTCAAAGTTGCTAATGTAGCTCATCTGGGCTCCATAGACCCAACCTTTATATATGACTCCTAGAGAAATGGGTTAGTGAAAGAAAAAGGTAAAATTCAGATCCTGGAGGCCATTGAGTATGTCAACCTTTGGACCTTGATTGGCACGTACGCCATATTTTCAGAGTAATCCATCAGATGTCTCAAGAAGAACATTTTATGAGAAAAGGACAATGTTGATGAGATTGCAGGTCCTCCTGTTTCTAACTCACATAATTATTACCCAGCATCCAGGTAAATAGTCCATACAAAGTCCAGAAAAATAACCAGGCGACTGTCCAGATAAACATTGGATACCGCGCCCAGAAATGGTGCATTGTGCCCCGATAAATATTTCCTTAAAAGGATTGTCCGAGAAATGAAACTAGTTGCATGGAATGTTTTGAAATGAAAAAACAGCCATTACTCTCCTGTTAAATCCCCTGCGCCCATGATCTGGTGGTCAACCCGATGGGTTGATTGAAGAGACTACCCTACGTGGATAGACAACCGCTACAAAATTCTCACCCAAAAATTAAGATATGGAATAGGTTACCCCTTTCTATGGCAGATCGAATAGCCGTAATTAAAATGATAGTATTACCCCAGTTGTTGTATCTACTGATTAACAGTCCCATATGGATAGGAGAAAAGACGTTTAAATGCAAAGAAAGCTTAACCTCTTCCCGACATTTGTCGTAAATATACGACATGGAAAGCCAGTGCTTGCCGCAAAATGTCATATACTTACGCCAAATGTTTGGCACCGGCTCAGAAGCTGAGTCGGTGCCATCATCGCCGGATCTCAGCTGTATCTGACATCCGGCTGTAATGGCGGGGACCAAAATTAGCTTCGATCCCCACCATTAACCCCTTCAATGCAGCGTTCAAACCTGATCGCTACATTTAAGCTGTTTGCAGCTCATCGGAACCACAGCAATGAAATTGCCGGGGTTCCGGTGGCTGCAATAGCAACCGGAGGCCTAATACTGGCCTCCCAGTCTGCCTAGCATGGAAGCCGGTCAAGATCCGCCCAGGGGCGGAGCCTGATCGGCTTCCGTAGCCGCCGGCAAGATGGCGCCGACTCAGGAGCTGATCCGGCGTCATCAGCGGTGGAGGTCAGCTGTATATTACAGCTGACATCCACATGAAATGGCAGGAACCGGAGCTAGCTCCGATCCCTGCCATTAACCCCTTTGATGCAGCAATCGAAAGCGATTTCTGCATCTTAGCGGTTGCTAGCAGATCGCCAGCCCTGACAGGCAATCAGGACTTGCGACTGCTGCTATGGCAACAGGAGACACAATGGCCTCCTGCTCTGCCATTACGGAAGCTGATTAGGCCCCGCTGGGAGGCGAAGCCTAATCGGCTTGCTGTCAGTGAATAACTGACAGATCTAATACATTGCAATGTATTAGAAAAAAACTAAAGCTGACAGTTGGACCGTCAAGTCCCCTAGTGGGACTTGAGAAAAAGTGTAAAAAAAAGTATAAAAAAGTGTAAAAAAAAAGTGAAAAAAATAAAAGTATGAAAACAATAAAAGTTTCAAGTAATAAAATAAAACACAATCGCCCTTTTTCACTTATCAAGTCCTTTATTATTGAAAAATAATAATAAACCATACGTATTTGGTATCGCCGGGACTGTAACGACATCAGGTATCAAAATATTATATTATTTATTGCACGCGGTGAACAACGTAAAAAAAAAACGTAAAAAACTTTACCAGAGTTTCTGTTTTTTGGTCACTTTGACCTACATATATTGGAATAAAAAGTGATCAAACAGTCGCACGTATCCAAAAATGGTACCTATAAAAACTATAGCTCGTCTCGCAAAAAACAAGCCCTCATACAGCTCCGTCGACAAAAAAGTAAAAAAGTTATGGTTCTCACAACTTGGCGACAGAAAAAATACATTATTTTTACAAAAGTAATTTTATTGTGCAAAAAGTTGTAAAACATAAAAAAGTGCTAGAAATTAGGTATCGCCGGAATCGTACGGACCCGCAGAATAAAGGTAACATGTAATTTATAATGCTTGGTGAATGCTGTATAAAAAAAACTAAAAAAAAAACGATGCCAGAATTGTATTTTTTTGTTTACCTGGCCTCCAAAAAACTAGGATAAAAGGTGATCAAAATGTCACATGTACCTCAAAATGGTACCAATAATAACTACAGCTCGTCCAGCAAAAAAACAGCCCTCATACCACTACGTCTATGAAAAAATAAAATTAGTTATGGCTCCAATGAGTCAGGAAAGAAAAAATATGCAGTTGTGCTGGCCCGAGGGGAACATTTCTTCTGTTTCAAGAGGCGATTTACCAAGGACCTAAAATTAGGGAACCAGGAAGGGCAGGGCCCAAACATATCTGCTGGAAGCGAGTGTGCCCGTATTATACCAGGACAACACTTTCCCAGCAAAATTCCCCAAACTGCAAAGGTGCGGAGTGTGGACCAAAAGGGGGATAAGAAAGGACGCCATATATCAGTGCGACACCGGCCTGTGCAGAAAGGATTGCTTCACAGCGTAACACACATCTATGGATCATTTTATTGCTTTTTTACCCCATTATTATGCCACCTGACTATGTCCCTGATGTACTCTGCCCAGCTTACATGTACTCCCACATTATAAATGGAAACACCAGCAATAATCAAACAAATCTACTACCAAGCAAAATCCGCTCTCAAAAAGCCAAATGGCGCTCCCTGCACTCTGAACCCTACAATGTGCCCAAACAGCAGTTTAATTCCACATATATGGCATCTTCATACCCGGGAGAACCCTTTTAACAATTTTTGGGGTGTGTGTCTCCAGTGGCATAAGCTGGGAATGACATATTTGTCACTGAAATGGCATATCTAGGGAAAAATATAAATTTTTAATTTGCACCATCCGCAGTGCAATCATTTATGGAAAAGACCTGTGGTGTGAAAATGCTCACTACACCCCTTAATAAATGCCTTGAGGGGTGTAGTTTCCAAATGGGGTCATTTCTCAGGGGTTTCTTTTTATTATTCCACATCTGAGCCTCTGCAATTGTGAACCAATACTTTGTAAATCGACAAATTAGGCCTCAATTTTACATGGTACGCTTTCACTCCTGAGCCTGGTCGAATGTCAGGGCAAAAGATTAGGGCCCCATGTAGGGTGTTTCTAAAACCGGGAAACACTGCATAATAATTAGAGAGCTGTCTTGTTATGGTGGCACAAGCTGGGCACCACATATTGGCATATCTATGGGAAAACTCCCATTTTCACTCTGCAACATCGAGTGCACACTAAATTCTACAAAACACCTGCAGGGTTAAAATGCTTACTACACCCCTAGGTAAATGCATTGAGGGGTGTAGTTTCCAAAATTGAGTCACTTCCGGGGGGTTTCCACTGTTTTGGGCCCACAGGCACCCAGAAACCAATCCAGCAACATTTGCACTCCAAATGGCGCTCCTTCCCTTCTGAGCCCTGCCGTGTGCCCAAACAGCAGTTTATGACCACATATGGGGTATTGCCATACTCGGGAGAAATTTCTTTACAAATGTTGTGTTCTTTTTTTCCTTTATTTGTTGGGAAAATGAAAAATTTTGCGCTAAAGCTACGTCTTATTGAAGAGAAAGGATTGTTTTTATTTTCACTGCCCAATTCTAATAAATTCTATGAAACATCTGTGGGGTCAAAATGCTCACTACACCCCTAGATGAATTCCTCAAGGGGTGTAGTTTCCTAAATGGAGTCACTATTTGGGTGTTTTCATTGTTTTGCCCCTCAGGGGCTTTGTAAATGTGACATGGCCTCTGCAAACCATTCCTGCTAAATGTGATCTCCAAAAGCCAAATAGCGCTCTTTCCCTTCTAAGCCCTGCCGTGTGTCCAAACAGCCGGTTATTACCACATGTGGGGTATTTTTTTACTCGGGAGAAATTGCCTTACAAATTTTCTGGTGCTTCTTCTCCTTCAGTCCTTGTGGAAACCTACATTTTCAGGGCCTACTTCCAATAATTTATGCAAAAAAAACTGTGGGGTCAAAATGCTCACTATACCCCTAGATAATTTCCTCAATGGGTGTAGTTTCCAAAATGGGGTCACTTGTGGGGGGTTTCCACTGTTTTGTCCCCTCAGGGGCTTTGTAAATGTGACATGGCCTCTGCAAACTATTCCTGCTAAATTTGAGCTCCAAAAGCCAAATGGCGCTCCATCCCTTCTAAGCCCTGCCGTGTCTCAATACAGCCAATTATTACCACATGTGGGGTATTGTTTTACTCGGGAGAAATTGCTTTACACATTTTGCAGTGCTTTTTCTCCTTTAGTCCTTGTGGAAACCTACATTTTCTTTGAAAATATTTAGATTTTAATTTTCACGGCCTACTTCCAATAATTTCTGTAAAAAACCTGTGCTGTCAAAATGCTCACTATACCCCTAGATAATTTCCTTGAGGTGTGTAGTTTCCCAAATGGGATCACTTTTGGGGGATTTTCACTGTTTTGGCACCGCAAGAGCCCTTCAAACCTGACATGGTGCCTAAAATATATTCTAATAAAAATAAGGCCACAAAATCCTCTACGTGGTCCTTTGCTTCTGAGGCCAGTGCTTCATTCCAGTAGCACGCCACAGCCACATGTGGGATATTTCCAAAAACTGCAGAACCTGGGCAATAAATATTGAGTTGCATTTCTCTGATAAAACCTTCTGTGTTATAAAAAAAATTGTATTAAAAATGTATTTCTGCAAAAAAATATGAAATTTGTAAATGTCACCTCTACTTTGCTTTAATTCCTGTGAAATGTCTAAAGGGTAAGACATTTTCTAAATGCTGTTTTGAATACTTTGAGGGGTGAGGTTTTTAAAATGGGGTCTCTTTTTGGGGGTTTCTAATATATAAGGCCCTCAAAGCCACTTCACAACTTAAAGAGGATTTGTCACCAGATTATCAAATCCCTATCTCCTATTGCATGTGATCAGCGCTGCAATGTAGAAAACAGTAACGTTGTTTTTTTTTTTTTTTAAACGATCATTTTTGCCCAAGTTATGAGCAATTTTATATTTATGCAAATGAGCATTTCAATGGACAACTGGGCGAGTTTTCTCGTATTTCCAACTGGGCGTTGTGAATAGAATTGTATGACGCTGACAAATCAGCATCATACACTTCTCATCGTTCCCACCCAGCTTTTTTCACTGCAGAAATACAGCGTGACGTTACCCACAGGTCCTTCAACCTTGTTGTCGGACAAAGAAGATACATCGGCTCCAGGCGTCCAAAAGGTTAATATGCTCGTCTCTAGGGAGTTTGCAATGCTTACCTGCACATACCCTGCACTGTACTCCCTGACGCCTGGTGCTGATGTGTCTTCTCTCTTCCGACGCCAAGGTTGAAGGACCTGTGGGTGACGTCATCATTCCCAGCCAGCTTCTTTCACTGCAGACACAGCGTGACATCACCCACAGGTCCTTCAACCTTGGCGTCGGAAGAGAGAAGACACATCCGTTCCAGGCGTCAGAGTACAGTTGAAATTGCAGCAGCATCACCATGTGCAGGTAAGCATAGCAAACTCCTTAGAGATGAGCATATTAACCTTTTGGACGCCTGGAGCTGATGTATCTTCTTTGTCCGACGACAAGGTTGAAGGACCTGTGGGTAACGTCACGCTGTATTTCTGCAGTGAAAGAAGCTGGGTGGGAACGATGAGAAGTGTATGATGCTGATTTGTCAGCGTCATACACTTCTATTCACAACGCCCAGTTGGTAAAAACACAATACACGCCCAGTTGGTAAAAACACAATACACGCCCAGTTGGAAATACGAGAAAACACACCCAGTTGTCCATTGAAAAGCTAATTTGCATAAATATAAAATTGCTCATAACTTGGGCAAAAATGATCGTTTTAAAAAAGAAAAAAAAAAAAGGTTACTGTTATCTACATTGCAGCGCCCATCACATGCAATAGGAGATAGGGATTTGATAATCTAGTGACAGAGCCTCTTTAACTGGCCCCTGCAAAAATAGCCTTTTGAAATTTTCCTGAAAATTCTGAGAAATTGCTGCTAAAGTTCAAAGCCTTGTAACGTCCTAGAAAAATAAAACGTTGTTCAAAAAACGATGCCAATCTAAAGTAGACATATGGGGGATGTTAATTAGGAACAATTTTGTGTGTTATAACTGCCTGTCTTACAAGCAGATACATTTAAATTGAGAAAAATGCTCATTTTTGCAATTTTTTGCCAAATTTTGGTATTTTTCACAATTAAATACTGAATATATCGAGCAAATTTTGCCAGTAACGTAAAGTCCAATGTGTCACGAGAAAATAATCTCAGAATTGCTTGGATAGGTGAAAGCATTCCGAAGTTATTACCACATAAAGGGAAACATGTCAGATTTGAAAAATGAGGCTCTGTCAGGAAGGTCAAAAGTGGCTAAAGAGGGAAGTGGTTAATGAGGGAGCTAATTTGGAGAGGAAGGAAACCCAGTTTAAATACTTGATGGATAGAGGAGAAGAGGGTGGACTGGCAGTACCTGACTTGAGAATATATTTTTTGTCAGGACAGTGGAGAAATATTTTGAGTGGGAAACAATCTCCGTTTATACAAAATATTAGTAAGTCTAGTAGGGGCCATCTTCAGAATATACTTCAGGTAATGGAGTCCGGGCAATTGAGAAATTGTAAGGAGTGTCCAACAATATATATGATGCATGAAATTGGGGTTCAATTAAGAAAAATGTTCATTTAAATGGAGCATTGAGTTTCACAACATTAATTGTCAACTTTAATATATTAGAGGTTAATAAAATAACTGATTGGAGTGGATGGTCCAAATATGGACTCAGGTTGGTTAGACATTTTTTTTTCTAATGACAATCTGAAAGATTGGGATACACTGAGTACAGAATAGAATATTCCTTCACATATGAGATGTAAATATTTTCAATTACATCACGCGGTGAGTGTGACTCGGGATAAAACTTTATTCCATTTGGAGTCTTCTGACTCATTATGGAACTTATATCAATTTGGGAGGGGAAAAGGTTTACTATCACGGATTTATAAGAAATTAAAATGCGAGTCTAGAGGGGAGGGGAATCAAAGAGGAAGGGGGGAGTGGGAATATCCTTTTGGGATAATAGATGACAATGAATGGAGAAAAATAAGCAGATGCACTGGTAAATTTTAATTGAATAGATCCCATAGAATGACATAATATTTTAATATACACTGTTTGTATTTAACGCCAAAGAAAATGAAAAGGTTTACGGGAAAATATTGCGGGTAATGCATCAGATGTGGGATATCAGAGGCAGATTTCTCGCACTTGTTTTGGAATTGTCCTATGGTTCACCAATTCTGGGTAAGCTTGGCACAGAATAATACTAAGGAATATAAACATGGAGTTTGGATATTATAATAGCAAAAATAGAAACTTTACATTTGAACAACTATGGGAACCATGGATCAAGAGCATGACAGATGAACAAGGGGTTATGTTCAACTCAAGGATGACAATTGGGTAAAGATGTGAGGGTGCTCGGAGAGCTACGTATGGGAGAGAGTTGAAGGTTTTTTGTTTTTTTTAAACTAATAATACATTTGTATACGCTTAAAATGTACTTTGTTATGTATAAGTAAGGTTTTTGTATTAGGATTAGGTTGGGGGAGGGGTCGGGATTGTTTTTTGTTATATGTATTAATATCTTATCGGAATGAGAATAAAAAAAAAAACAGAATCGCACTCTGTTTCCACTTATCTGGATTCTGGAGCGACTGCGAATTTCATCCAACAGGCCTTAGTAGACCGTCTCTATTTGCCAACGACGCCTTTGGAGAAACCTCTAGCTGTCACTTCTGTGAATGGTCAACCTCTGCTAGACCCAATTCTTTCCATTACTGAACCTAGTGAAAACATGCCGTTCATCCATGTGAACACTGCAGCCAATCACTGGTCTCAGCGGTCATGTGCTGTACATGCTAGCGTCACTGCTGAGGTCAATGACTGGCTGCAGTGGTCTTGTGGATGTACGGCATATGTCTAATGTATGAGTGGTGTGTACAGCATGTATCCTATGTGTGAGTGGCGTGTACAATATGTATCCAATGTGTGAGTGGCGTGTACAGCATGTATCCTATGTGAGTGGTGTGTACAGCATGTATCCTATGTGTGAGTGGTGTGTGCAGCATGTATCCTATGTGTGAGTGGCGTGTACAGCATGTATCCTATGTGTGAGTGGCGTGTACAGCATGTATCCTATGTGTGAGTGGCGTGTGCAGCATGTATCCTATGTGTGAGTGGCGTGTGCAGCATGTATCCTATGTGTGAGTGGCGTGTGCAGCATGTGTCCTATGTGTGAGTGGCGTGTACAGCATGTATCCTATGTGTGAGAGGCATGTGCAGCATGTATCCTATGTGTGAGTGGCGCGCGCAGCATGTATCCTATGTGTGAGTGGCATGTACAGCATGTATCCTATGTGTGAGTGGCGTGTACAGCATGTATCCTATGTGTGAGTGGCGTGTACAGCATGTATCCTATGTGTGAGTGGTGTGTGCAGCATGTATCCTATGTGTGAGTGGCGTGTACAGCATGTATCCTATGTGTGAGTGGCATGTGCAGCATGTATCCTATGTGTGAGTGGCGTGTGCAGCATGTATCCTATGTGTGAGTGGCGTGTGCAGCATGTATCCTATGTGTGAGTGGCGTGTGCAGCATGTGTCCTATGTGTGAGTGGCGTGTACAGCATGTATCCTATGTGTGAGAGGAATGTGCAGCATGCATCCTATGTGTGAGTGGCATGTGCAGCATGTATCCTATGTGTGAGTGGCATGTACAGCATGTATCCTATCTGTGAGTGGCGTGTGCAGCATGTATCCTATGTGTGAGTGGCGTGTGCAGCATGTATCCTATGTGTGAGTGGCGTGTACAATATGTATCCAATGTGTGAGTGGCGTGTACAGCATGTATCCTATGTGAGTGGTGTGTACAGCATGTATCCTATGTGTGAGTGGCGTGTACAGCATGTATCCTATGTGTGAGTGGCGTGTACAGCATGTATCCTATGTGTGAGTGGCGTGTGCAGCATGTATCCTATGTGTGAGTGGCGTGTGCAGCATGTATCCTATGTGTGAGTGGCGTGTGCAGCATGTGTCCTATGTGTGAGTGGCGTGTACAGCATGTATCCTATGTGTAAGAGGCATGTGCAGCATGTATCCTATGTGTGAGTGGCGCGTGCAGCATGTATCCTATGTGTGAGTGGCGTGTACAGCATGTATCCTATGTGTGAGTGGTGTGCACAGCATGTATCCTATGTGTGAGTGGCCTGTACAGCATGTATCCTATGTGTGAGTGGTGTGTACAGCATGTATCCTATGTGTGAGTGGCGTGTACAGCATGTATCCTATGTGTGAGTGGCGCGTGCAGCATGTATCCTATGTGTGAGTGGCATGTGCAGCATGTATCCTATGTGTGAGTGGCGTGTGCAGCATGTATCCTATGTGTGAGTGGTGTGCACAGCATGTATCCTATGTGTGAGTGGTGTGTACAGCATGTATTCTATGTGTGAGTGGCGCATTCAGCATGTATCCTATGTGTGAGTGGCGTGTGCTGCGTGTATCCTATGTGTGAGTGGCGTTTGCAGCATGTATCCTATGTGTGAGTGGCCTGTACAGCATGTATCCTATGTGTGAGTGGCGTGTACAGCACGTATCCTATGTGTGAGTTGCGTGTACAGCATGTATCCTATGTGTTAGTGGCATGTACAGCATGTGTCCTTTGTGTGAGTAGCGTGTACAGCATATATCCTATGTGTGAGTGGCGTGTACAGCGTGTATCCTATGTGTGAGTGGCGTGTGCAGCAGGTATCTTATGTGTGAGTGACGTGTACAGCATGTATCCTATGTGTGAGTGGTGTGTGCAGCATGTATCCTATGTGTGAGTGGCGTGTACAGCATGTATCCTATGTGTGAGTAGCGTGTGCAGCACGTATCCTATGTGTGAGTGGCCTGTACAGCATGTGTCCTATGTGTGAGTGGCGTGTGCAGCGTGTATCCTATGTGTGAGTGGCATGTACAGCATGTATCCTATGTGTGAGTGGCGTATACAGCATGTGTACTATGTGTGAGTGGCGTGTACATCATGTATCCTATGTGTGAGTGGTGTGTACAGCATGTATCCTATGTGTGAGTGGTGTGTACAGCATGTATCCTATGTGTGAGTGGTGTGTACAGCATGTATCCTATGTGTGAGTGGTGTGTACAGCATGTATCATATGTGTGAGTGGTGTGTGCAGCATGTATCCTATGTGTGAGTGGAGTGTGCAGCATGTATCCTGTGTGAGTGGCGTGTACAGCATGTATCCTATATGTAAGTGGTGTGTACAGCATTTATCCTATGTGTGAGTGGCATGTACAGCTTGTGTCCTATGTGTGAGTGGCGTGTGCAGCATGTATCCTATGTGTGAGTGGCGTGTGCAGCATGTATCCTGTGTGAGTGGCGTGTACAGCATGTGTCCTATATGTAAGTGGTGTGTACAGCATTTATCCTATGTGTGAGTGGTGTGTGGTGTGAGTGGCGTGTACAGCATGTGTACTATGTGTGAGGCGTGTACAGCATTTATCCTATGTGTGAGTGGCATGTACAGCTTGTGTCCTATGTGTGAGTGGCGTGTACAGCATGTATCCCATGTGTGAGTGGCGTATACAGCATGTGTACTATGTGTGAGTGGCGTGTACATCATGTATCCTATGTGTGAGTGGTGTGTACAGCATGTATCCTATGTGTGAGTGGTGTGTACAGCATGTATCCTATGTGTGAGTGGTGTGTACAGCATGTATCCTATGTGTGAGTGGTGTGTACAGCATGTATCATATGTGTGAGTGGTGTGTGCAGCATGTATCCTATGTGTGAGTGGAGTGTGCAGCATGTATCCTGTGTGAGTGGCGTGTACAGCATGTATCCTATATGTAAGTGGTGTGTACAGCATTTATCCTATGTGTGAGTGGCGTGTACAGCATTTATCCTATGTGTGAGTGGCATGTACAGCTTGTGTCCTATGTGTGAGTGGCATGTGCAGCATGTATCCTATGTGTGAGTGGCGTGTGCAGCATGTATCCTGTGTGAGTGGCGTGTACAGCATGTGTCCTATATGTAAGTGGTGTGTACAGCATTTATCCTATGTGTGAGTGGCGTGTGGTGTGAGTGGCGTGTACAGCATGTGTACTATGTGTGAGGTGTGTACAGCATTTATCCTATGTGTGAGTGGCATGTACAGCTTGTGTCCTATGTGTGAGTGGCGTGTGCAGCATGTATCCTATGTGTGAGTGGCGTGTGCAGCATGTATCCTATGTGTGAGTGGTGTGTGCAGCATGTATCCTATGTGTGAGTGGCATGTGCAGCGTGTATCCTATGTGTGAGTGACATGTACAGCATGTATCCTATGTGTGAGTGGCGTGTACAGCATGTGTACTATGTGTGAGTGGCGTGTACAGCATGTATCCTGTGTGAGTGGCGTGTACAGCATGTATCCTATGTGTGAGTGGCGTATGCAGCATGTATCCTATGTGTGATTGGTGTGTACATCATGCATCCTATGTGTGAGTGGTGTGTACAGCATGTATCCTATGTGTGAGTGGCGTGTGCAGCATGTATCCTGTGTGAGTGGCGTGTACAGCATGTGTCCTATATGTAAGTGTTGTGTACAGTATTTATCCTATGTGTGAGTGGTGTGTACAGCATGTGTACTATGTGTGAGTGGCGTGTACAGCATTTATCCTATGTGTGAGTGGCGTGTACAGCATGTATTCTATTTTTGAGTGGCCTGTACAGCATGTATCCTATGTGTGAGTGGTGTGTACAGCATGTGTCCTATGTGTGAGTGGCGTGTACTACATGTATCCTATGTGTGAGTGGCGTGTACAGCATGTATCCTATGTGTGAGTGGCATGTACAGCATGTGTCCTATGTGTGAGTGGCGTGTACAGCATGTGTCCTATGTGTGAGTGGCGTGTGCAGCAGGTATCTTATGTGTGAGTGACGTGTACAGCATGTATCCTATGTGTGAGTGGCGTGTACAGCATGTATCCTATGTGTGAGTGGCGTTTACAGCATGTGTCCTATTTTTCAGTGGCATGTACAGCATGTTTTCTATGTGTGAGTGGTGTGTGCAGCAGGTATCCTATGTGCAGGGGCGTAGCTAGGGGGGGCAGGTGAGGCATGTGCCCCGGGGGCGCATGCCTCACCTGTAGGGAAGGGGGGGCGCCGCAGAGCAGCTGATCGCTGCTGATAGGCGCCCTGTATGTCGGACACCTGCAGCAGCTTTAGGAAGAGCCAGGAAATCACGCAGCGTCGTTCTGACTGAGGTCTGTGACGGCCAGGGAGTGGACCAGTCCAATCACCCTACCTGTCACTTGACCTCACGTCATTGACATGAGGTCAGATGACTCGAGTCAGGGGACTGGACTGGTCCACTCCCTTGCTGCACCCTCCCAGCATGTAGGGGGTGCCACTGGGCTCTGCCTCTACTCTGTGCTCTGCTGTTACACACACGGAGTAAATAACAGCCGAGAAGCAGAGGAGGAAGCTCCTGTCCTGAAAGAAACTTGTGAGCCTGTCAGCAAGGATACATGGTGAGTGTCTGTGTGTATATGTGTGTGTGGTGTGTATACAGTATGTTTCTCAGTGTTTGTATGTGTATATGTTACAGTGTGTGTGTGTGTGTGTGTGTGTGTGTGTGTGTGTGTGTCTGTCTCTGTGTCTCTGCATGTGTTTGTCTCTTACATCTACTATATTATCTGTACTCAGAGAGTTATCACTGTGTTATCTGTGGTGTTACATAGGACTGCAGGTAACATCTACTACATTATCTGTACTCAGAGAGTAATCACTGTGTTATCTGTGGTGTTACATAGGACTGCAGGTAACACTACTACATTATCTGTACTCCGTTATTACTGTGTTATCTGTGGTGTTACATAGGACTACAGGTAACATCTACTGCATTATCTGTACTCAGAGAGCTATCACTGTGTTATCAGAGGTGTTACATAGGGCTGCACGTGAAATCTACAACAATATCTGTACTGGGTATATATGGGTCTGGAAAAAAGGGGACAAAAGTCGATGGTCCAGCGCAGTCAAGTTTAAAACAGAACGTAGTTCCAATTTTATTTGGATAGTTAAAACAAGATCATTCCCGAATGCAAGGGTGACAATGTAGGTAAGGTGCCTACGCGTTTCAGACGTATACCACGTCCTTCCTCATGGCTTTAATGCTAACAACTAAATGTCAGAACGAGGTTTATATCCGGTTGCCAACAGGTGAAAATTAGTGATGTCACAGAAAAGTGGTGCTGTCCAGCATAGCAGTGCTGAACTAGGGAGACGCCTATAAAGCATCATCATTCTGTGAATAAAATCTATCCAGCACGGTGGAGCTGTCCAGCAGAAGTGGTGCTGAAACAGAGAGCCGGTGATAGAACATCACTGCTCTAATAGTAAGTTATGTGCTTACAGCATTGGTTTGATGGCTAGTAATAAATAATAAGATGAGGGATAATAATGATCCAAAACTATCCTAGAGTAGTGGATAGAATATTAATGCTTATTTCTATTTATTAGGCTGTCGGATATGAACCTCTGAAATACTCACATCGAAAAATTAAAACATAATTAGACGCTAAAAAATACATGATATTAAACAGTTTAAGACAATACATGAACTGGAAAGAAGGGGAATTATGTATTGGTCTTCAAGGATAATTAGTATTGGAAAATTTGTTTTCCTTTGTATACTAGACCGTCAATTGGTTAACAGGAAATCTGATGGGGGAAGGACCCGTTGATATGCATAGTTAGGTGTCATCTGTAAAAACTATGAACATTAACAAGTATTATTAATTATTAGGCCATATTAAATTCTGCCGATCAATTCATAGATTCTTTTGCTAATAGTGGAACAGTAATTCTTTTTTTAGGTTCAGACATATAGACATTGCAGGTGTTGATATGTGTCCGCAACATAGGCATACTCAGTGAGGACGTGCCCGTCCCACAGTGAGTGAGTATGTACGTGTAGGCGGGCATATATTTACAGCCTGTAGTCACCCCATTTACATGTGGACCTTTCTCGTGTTTATGGAGGGGTAGTGAGAGATGCTGTTTGAGCATGAATCTCTATATGTACATATACCTATGGTTTGGGGGGGAATATTTTTGTATGTTTGGTTATTTTTCACTTTGTGTGATTGGGTAGTGTGTAGGAACCCTTAGGGACAGGTAAGGTACACACAAACCCTTGTAGGTATTTGCCACCTCAACCTGAGAACTGGTATGGTCAATATGATGATGGATTGAATGTTAGAGGGGAAATGGAAGGCAATACTCCACCCCACAGTAGATTCCTGGGTACCAAGACCTCACCTCCTCCTCGGGGATGATAACCTGCCATGATAAAGACCTGGATATCGGCCCACAAAGATTGTTTCGTCTTCAATCAAGATGCTGGGAAAAGTTGGAAAAGTAATGGATCACGTACAAAAGGTTGTTGAAAGGCGGGCTAAGCCATTCCAAGGCTGACCATATGAGGGCACAAGTAGCCTTACACGGGTCGGCATGTTAAAATTGGATTGGCCACTGGAAAGACCTGCTGACGCCACTCAAGAGGAAGAAACTCCAAGCAAGAAAGAACAAGAAATCTGCGGTTCATGGACTTTGAGGTTTTCATATGAGCTTTGTTCGTTTGATGAGCTTTGAGGCTTCGTTCTATGGACTGTGAGTTTATTTCAACCCCGTTCTATGGACTATGAAGGTTTCTTCGTTCTATGGACTATGAAGGTTTAATTTCAACTTCGTCTGATGAGCTTCGAGGCTTCGTTCTATGGACTGTGAGTTTTATCTCAACTTCGTTCTATGGACTAGGAGATTTAATTTCATCTTCATTCTGTGAACTTTGAGGTTTCGTTTCTTTGGACACTAGACTCCAGAGTCAGAGGACTGGCGGGAAGGTGTCCTTGAGGAGATAGCTGATGTCGAGTATCTAGGTCCAATAGTATACTTCCTTCCATCTCAGACCATTACCAGTAACCAGGGAGGTTGAGGGGGTAAATAGAACCCCTCAAACACTTCCCCAAATTGCATTGTCGAGTCCCCGACAACAGGGGGATTGTAAAGGGAAGTGTCCCTATATATATATATATATATATATATATATGTATATATATATATATATATATATATATATATATATATATAGTGTGTATGTATATGTGTGTATATATACAGTGTATATGTATATATATATATATATATATATATATATATATATATATACACACATATATATAATATATATGTGTGTGTATAAAACATAAAATGTATCATGAGCCAGGGCTGTAACAACAACAGCCCTGGTCATGAATGCGGTTCTAAGCAAAGCAGGACAATTAGCATGGCCCGGCTTTGTTTGGAAACCATGGAAACAAGGGATAGTTATCCCCTGTCTCCATTTCAAGTCTCCCGCACGCACGGACTGTCTCGTGCGGGCGCTCATGAGTCGGCTGGTGATACGTTATCACCATGCCGACCCATGCTAGCCAGGAGCAAGCGCCACATCCCCCGCTACGAGCGTACCGACAGGGTTAAATAGCCTTGCGTCAGTACGCTCAGGAGCCGAAGCTAGCTGGAGCTAGCTGAAGATGACCTCACCACCAGCTGGGACCTGCATGCCTGCCTGCCTCCCACACCACCAGGAACTGGCTCACCTCCCCTGTCCTGTCTCTCTCCTCCAACGACCTGCTATGGCTCCTGCTTCTGCCACCAACGCTAAGTATGTCTGAATAGAGTCAGTTTCAGCTCCTCGGAACCTGATTCAATTGAAGGATTTAATGAAGCCTCAGATAGTGATAACTCTAGGAACCTATACTCCGAAAGATACCAACCAGTCAGCAAACCAAGGAAGTAAAAAAACGGGAAAGGAGGGGCGGTAGGAAACATCACCCAAACAGACCAGGAACAAAACTGCCGCCTACGGAACAGCAGGAATCCACACTCAGCATTAATGTGATCAACTTTTACTCATCCGAACTGACTCCAGCACAAGTCAAAGTTCTGTCGTTGGGCCTCAATTTTGCCCCTAATCGCATGTTCGATACTTTCAACACACTACTGGACATTAATCGATTTGTAAGGAATTTAACAGTAAAGAGGCATTTTTATAATACGCTCTCAATGACAACAGACTCCGAAGATTTTTATCTCAGAGAATCCAATACAAACATCCATGACCATAGATCACTATCGTTTGAGGAACATAGGGCAATCCAATGCTTAGAGAGTCTGAACCCAGAACTTCCTATAAGAAATATTCATTTTTCTGCGGACTTTGTTACGAAAAATCCAAGCTTCTATCCTCTGGCATCTAGGACAGACTCTATGGACAGATTTCAATGGGCAATTGAAAAGGATCTCCAGCCTTTATCTGAAAATTTGAAGTTTTGCAATAAGAACTTTAATATCTCTAAAGAGCTGAAAATGGCAAAAAAATCGTTAAAAAATAACAAGGGTATTATTATTAAGATGTCGGGAAAAGGGGGCAGTATTACTGTGCTAGATAGGGAAATGTACAAAACCCAAATTTTGAAACTTCTAGCAGACACAGACACATATAAAAACTAACGTGTAATCCAACATCCATGTTCCAAAAGAAGCTCAACAAACTGATAAACGATGGTTTAGGTAGTGGTGTATTAACAAGTAAACAAGCAGAATATATTATGGTCCAATGTCCCACAATTCCAATCATGCACGCATTGCCCAAGACTCATAAAGGCATAAACCCCCCATCTATGCACCCCATAGTGTCAGGGATAGGATCACTAACAGAAAAACTCTCTGAATGGCTAGACTCCTTGTTACAACCCCTTGCACTAAGAACCCCAGGCCATTTACGTGACACCAGAGATGTGTTATGCTCATTTCACAAAAAAAGATGGGAAAATAAATTTACATGGCTGAGCTGTGATGTGACCTCACTTTATACCAGCGTTCCACACGAAATAGCCCATAGGGCACTAGAATATCATCTTTTTAAACACAGCACTTACAGCTTTGAGCTACAATCATATACACTAGAGGTCCTTGTCTTCCTGATGACACACAATTTCTTCCAGTTCGGTGGGTTGTTTTACCTACAACTACAGGGAGTATCAATGGGAGCTAAATTCTCCCCTTCTTTGGCTAATCTCGTGATGGCTTAGTGGGAGGAACTTTTCATTTTTTCTAGTGATAACCCTTTTGGCAGATCTATTAACCGGTATGCAAGGTATATAGACGACCTGCTATTTATATGGGAAGGCAATATGTCAGATATCCCAAATTTCATCAATTATCTTAATGACAACCAATTCAACTTGAAATTTACCTATTCTTCACAAAAAGATACTATCCAGTTTCTGGACCTAGAACTCACAGGTCATGCAGGGGAAATAATTGATACTAAAACATACCGTAAGCCGATTTCAGGGAACACTATCTTGCATGCTACAAGCGGTCACCCCAGACAAACCATCTCATCAATCCCAGTGGGAGAAATGTACAGAGCAAAAAGAAATTGTAGTAACGACCCCAATTACCGGGTGGAACAACAGAAAATTTGTAGGAGACTATGCAAAAGAGGGTATGCAGAATGCACCCTCAAAAGAGCAACCTCCATTGTAGAAAAAAAGCCCCGAGATCTACTTCTAGAGCCAAAACATAATTATAAAGATACTGGTCTAAACGTACCTACTTTGGTGTTACAACACAGTAGTCAGTTTAATGAAATAAAGAAAATCGTCCATAAAAATGTAGCCATTCTAATGTAAGACGAGGCTCTGTCAGATATTTTAAAGGATGGTTGTCGTGTTGTATCCAGAAAAGCTCCTTCCTTAGGTGACCTGTTGTCTCCTTCTATATTTTCCTCAAACATTCCCAAACTGACATGGCTTCAATATACGGGTTTCTTTAAATGCGGCTCGCATCCATGTAAAATCTGTTCATATGCCAAGCCCACTAAGACTTTTAGAGATTCAGATAACAATACAAATTTTTAAATTCAAACTTACATTAATTGCAACAGTGAGGCAGTGATATACATTGTGGAGTGTTTGGAATGCAACCTAATGTATGTAGGTTGCACCAGCCGCAAATGTAAAACTAGGATACTAGAACATTTGGGCTATATAAGAAATCCTAACCTCACCAATATCTCCAATGTTGTAAAACATTTCATAACCTTCCATAATAGATCAATTACAAGTCTGAGATGTTATGCCATAAAAAAAGTCAAAACTCCAACCAGAGGGGGGAACATCAAACATAAAATCTTATCACGTGAAGCATACTGGATATTTACACTAAAAACGAGGTTTCCTAAAGGTTTGAACCTAAAAAAAGAATTAACCCTTTCAAGACCAAGCTCATTTTGACCTTCATGACCAGCCCCATTTTCTCAAATCTGACATGTGTCAATTTATGTGTTAATAACTCTGGAATGCTTTTGCCTATCCAAGCGATTCTGAGATTGTTTTCTCATGACATATTGTGCTTTATGATAGTGGAAAAATGTGATCAATAAATTCATTGCTTATTTGTGAAAAACACCAAAATTTAGAGAAAATTTGCAAAAATTATGATTTTTCTCATTTTAAATGTATCTGGTTGTAAAACAGATAGTAATACCACACAAAATAGTTACTATTTTACATATTCCATATGTCTACTTTATATTTGCTTTGTTTTTTGAACATTATTTTATTTTTCTAGGACGTTACACGGCTTAGTACTTTACCAGCAATTTCTCACATTTTCAAGAAAATTTCAAAAGGCTATTTTTACAGGGACCAGTTCAGTTCTGAAGTGGCTTTGAGGGCCTTATGTACTAGATAGACCCCATAAATCACCACATATTAAAAACTGCACCCCTCAAAGTATTCAAAACAGCATTCAGAAAGTTTCTTAACGCTTTAGGCGCTTCACAGGAATTCAAGCAAAAGTACAGGTGAAATTTACAAATTTTCTTTTTTTTGCTGAAATTCATTTGTAATACATTTTTTTCTGTAACACAGAAGGTTTTACCCGAGAAATGCAACTCAATATTTATTGCCCAGATTCTGCAGTTTTTAGAAATATCCCACATGTGGCCCTAGTGCGCTAATTTACTGAAACACCGGCCTTAGAAGCAAAAGAACACCTGGTGGATATTGGGGCCTCCTTTTTTTAGAATATATTTTAGGCACCATGTCAGGTTTGAAGAGGTCTTGTGGTGCCAAAACAGTGGAAATCCCCCAAAATGAGACGGTTTTGGAAACTACACACCTCAAGGAATTTATCTAGGGGTATAGTTAGCATCTTGACCCCACAGGTCTTTTGCTATATTTATTGGAGTAAGTCTGTGAAAGTGAAAATATACTTTTTTTCTGAAAAAATATTAAAAAAAAATAATATTTGCAAGGAATAAATATTAAAAAGCACCCCAAAACTTGTAAAGCTACTTCTCCCGATTATGCCAATACCCCATATGTGGTACTAAACTGCTGTTTGGACCCACAGCAGAGCTCAGAAGGGAAGGAGCGCCATTTGAATTTTGAAGTGCAGATTTTGCTGGATTGGTTTTCAGTGCCATGTCGCGTTTGCAACGCCCTGGAGGGAGCAAAACAGTGGAATCCCCCCAAAACTGACCCTATTTTGAAGACTACACCCCTCAAGGAATTTTTCTAGGGGTATAGTTAGCATTTTGACCCCACAGGTTTTTTGCTGAATTTAGTGGAATTAGGCCATGAAAATGAAAATGAAAACATAGAAATGTTTAATTTTTACAATGAATAAAGTAGAAAAAATCACCCCAAAATTTGTAAAGCAATTTGTCCTGATTACAACAATACACCATATGTGGTAATAAACTGCTGTTTGGACACACGGCAGGACTCAGAAGGGAAGGAACAATATTTGGCTTTTGGAGCTCAAATTTAGCTGGAATGGTTTTCGGGTGTCATGTCGCATTTGCAAAGCCCCTGAGGTACCAAAACAGTGGAAACCTCCCACTGGAACGAGCGATCATTAGGTCGCTGGTACAATACACTGCAGTACTAATGTATTGCAGTATAATGTCATTTTACAGGCTCCTGTAACAGCGCGATCGCTGTTCCTGTCCGTTAGTCCCGGGTGTCAGCTGTAATACACAGCTGACACCTGCAGAATATGGAGCGGGCGCAGCGTGTGAGTCCGCTCCATATATAACCCCTCGCACCACGACATGCTATTAAGTCGTGGTGCGCCAAGGCGTTAATGCGCAGCGGATGGTGCAAATTGGAAATTAACATTTTCCACTGATATGCCATTTTAATGCACAATACGTTGTGCCCAGTTTGTGCCACTGAAGACAAATACCTCATATAATGTTGAGCAGGTTCTCCCGGATATAAAATATCATATATGTGGACGTAGGCTGGTGCTTGGGCACGCTGTGGGGCTCAGAAGGGAGGGAACGCCATTTGGCTTTTGGAGCGCAGATTTTGCTTGGTAACTGTTCTGTTTGGGGTTTTGCTGGTATTTCAGTTATGATGTGGGGGCATATGTAACCTGTGCGGAGAACATCAGGACATAATAAGAGGGTATAATAATGGGGTACATAAATAATAATCCGCAGATATGTGGCCGGTGTCGCACTGATAAATGGTCGCCCGATCTCATCTGCTTTTGGAACACTGCAAATTTTGCATCGCCATATTCTGAGAGCCAGAACTTTTTTCTTTTTTCTCCAACGGAGCCGTGTGAGGGCTTATTTGTTGCGGGACAATCTGTACTTTTCATTGGTACCATTTTAGGGTACATGTGATTTTTTTTATCACTTTTTATTACATTTTTTTGGAAGCAAAGTGACAAAGAAACATAAATTCTGACAATCTTATTTGTATTTTTTTTTACACTTTTCACCGTGCGGTATAAATGACATTTTACTTTATTCTGCGGGTCGGTACGATTACGGCGATACCATATATATCTAGGTTTTTTTATGTTTTGTGGCGATTGCGCAATAAAATCACTTTGATAAAAAAAAAATTTTTTTATGTCACCGTATTCTGAGAGTCATAATTTTTGATTTTTCCGTCAAAAAAGCGGTGTAAGGGCTTGTTTTTTGCTGGACGGGTTGTAGTTTTTATTGGTACTATTTTGGGGTACATGCGACTTTTTGATCACTTTTTATTCTATATTTTGGGAGGGTTGATGACCAAAAAAAAGTGATTCTGACATTGTTTTTTAATTATTTTTTTTGCGGTGTTCACCGTGCGGGAAAAATAATTTTATAGTTTGGGTTGTTACGAATGCGGTGATACCAAATATGTGTACTTTTTTTTACATTTTCATTTTTTTCCTATAATAAAGACTTATTATAGGAAAAAAAGCATTATTTTTTTTTGTAACTTTTATAACTTGTATTTACACTTTTATAAAACTTTTTTATTACTTTATTTTTTACTTTTTACTTGTTTTACTTGAAGATCTGCAGCACTGATCGCTGCTATAATACATTACACTACCTAGGTAGTGTAACGTATTATAAACTGTCAGTGTGACGCTGAGAGTCACACTGACAGGAAGCTTATGAGAACCAGCATCCGGCTGGTTCTCATAGGCTGCTGTGCATGGCAGACCCGGGGGCTGTTTTATGGCCCCCGGTTCTGCCTTATAACCGACTGCAGCACCAGCAATCGGTCCCCGGGAAAGTTTGTTGTAGCAACAAACTTTCCAGTTTGTTATAGCAACAAACTTTCCAGTTCGGTGCTACAACACACTTTCCCTGCGATCACATGACCGGGACCTGAACTAATCAGGTCCCGATCATATCTCCGGGACCAGAGGCAGGTGATAACAGCGCGATCCGGGTGTCAGCGCTACTCTGAGACACCCGGATCGTGCTTTTAACACCCACCGTGAATTCACGTCGGCACTGCACAGAGCCCAGCAAGTGCCGACGTGAATATACAGTGCGCGGTCGGGAAGCGGTTAATGTTCCACTAATAGTAAAAGAATCTATGAAATGATCGGTAGAATCTAATATGGCCTAATAATCAATAATACCTGTTAATGTTCATGGCTTTTACAGATGACACCTAATTATCCATATTAACGGGTCCTTCCCCCATCAGATTTCCCGTTTGACGGTCTAGTATACAAAGGAAAACAAATTTTCCAATACTAATTATCCTTGAAGACCACTACATAATTCCCCTTCTTTCCAGTTCATGTATTGTTTTAAACTGTTTAAATGATGTATTTTTTAGCGTCTATTCATGTTTTAATTTTTCGATGTGAGTATTTCAGAGGTTTATATCCGACAGCCTAATAAACAGAAATTAGCATTAATATTCTATCCACTACTCTAGGATAGTTTTGGATCATTGTTAACCCTCATTTTATTATTTATAAATATTCATCAATCAACGCTTTAAGCACACAACTTACTAGTGGAGCAGTGATGTTCTATCACCGGCTCTCTGTTTCAGCACCACTTCTGCTGGACAGCTCCACCGTGCTGGATAGCTTTTATTCATAGAATACTGATGCTTTATAGGCGTCTCCCTAGTTCAGCACTACTATGCTGGACAGCACCACTTTTCTGTGTGACATCACTAATTTTCACCTGTTGGCAACCGGATATAGACCTCGTTCTGACATTTAGTTCTTAGCATTAAAGCCATGAGGAAGGACGTGGTATACGTCTGAAACGCGTAGGCAACTTACCTACATTTTCACCCTTGCATTCGGGAATGATATTGTTTTAACCATCCAAATAAAATTGGAACTACGTTCTGTTTGAAACCTGACTGCGCTGGACCATTGACTTTTGTCTACTTAGGTCTACTTAGATACAACGGCTTAGCAGACAGTATCACACATAGGCCCAATTAGAAGGTGAATTGTGAAAAAAAATCTTATGGTGTTTTTCGATAAAGCTCACTTAAACTGGTATTATTTAAACAGTTAACCGATGAATGGCGCGGTTTATGTAGAATTTACCCTGCGGCCTAATGTACCATATAATGTATTTAAAAAAACCTGTAATTCCACCATTTCTGTTTTGATTTTACAATGTTCATCGGGCGGCATGAATTGCATGATAACTTGACTCCGCGGGTCGTTACGATTATGGCGATACCAAATGTATATAGTTTTATTTTTTACAAAATAATTTGTTTTTGTGACGCTGCATTCGAAGATGAACTGCATAGTTTTTCAATGCAACAGCACTTCATAGGGCGGGAAGGTGCTAAAACCCACTCTCTGAAGCCCCCCTTCAAGATACATTTCAACTAATCTGGTCCCCATGGCAGAAATATGTCTTTCCATCTGGCACCTCCAGCAGACTCCTTTCAGTCTAGTTTGATTTCTTTTACCTCAGAGTTCCTCTTTTTACCTTTTTTTAATGTATTTTCTCCCCCCCTTTTTTTTTAACTATTTCTAACAGGGGCTGTGCAGGATTAGAAAAATATGGCTGCTTTCTTTCAAAAACAGCACCACACCTATCCACAGGTTGTATCTGGTATTGCAGGTTTGCTCCATTGAAGTGAATATTAATGAGCTGTAATACCACACACAACCTATGGACAGGTGTGGTGCTGGTTTTTGGAGAAAGCAGACAAGTTATCTTATCCTCGAGAACGCTTTGTCATGGATTGTTCTTGTGCGGAGATGCTCCCTGCATTATCGCTTTTCCTTTATGGCCGCTGATATGTTCTATTCAGCTTTATGGCCTCTGTGGTAAGTACACTGCCAGTCATTAAAGGGTTAACACTTCAGACCACTGTGGGTGACCTATCAATGAATGAGGCAGCAGTGTTAATAAACTCCTGCAGTAATGATGATGAATGCGCTGATGTCATAAATACAAATGTTTATGACATAAAGAAGATTCCATTTAGAAGGTTTTACTGCCACATTCAGCGCCATATTGGATGGGACTGAGGACCTTGAGCTTGACTTCCCCACCAATACCGACATAATGTAATTTGGAGATTCTAGCTGGGAAACCCTACACCCAAGACCACTTCTTCATCACAGTGATGCCATCCTCTTCATACGGGTTGTCTGTAATAGAGGGGGTTTCCAGCAGGAGATCCCCTTCTATTGGCAGGAGCGGAGACAGATGCTACAAGGAGGCATCTGGAGGACCCGTCTCATCCGTGGATCACCCATTCATTTTAATGGGTGACCAGGAAGAGAGACATCCGCCTAGCCAACCAGATCAGCCGATTCATGTGTTTTATGTTGTTCGTTCATTGTATTGTCTTTCCTTGAAAATCTGAGAAAACTTACAAATTCTGTTACAAATTCTATTTTGGCACCTTCTAAGCCCAGAGGAAGGGCAATCCTCCAGCCATGGTTTCCCTAGAGGTTTCCCCCACAGGGGGTTTTTCCTTTCCTGCGTGCTGGAGGGTGACTCTTCGTGAGTCGGAGGTTTGCCATTTTGGGTTTGGTCATATAATATAATAAAAGTTTTGACCATTTAACACCCAATTATAATGTTTTGTGTCTTTATTTTGCATTCTTTGGTTTGGTGATTGGGATTCTGGGTCTATCACATATCACAAAATCATAAGGCCGGACATCTACTTCCCACACTGACATAAAATGGAGACAACAAGCGTTGCAGCACAATTAAGTGTACACATCCTTACATTAACCCCTTCCCGACATTTGCCGTATGGGTACGCCATGGAAAGCTATGACTTCCCGCAAATTGCCGTATCCATACGCCAAATGTTTGGCAACGGCCCAGAAGCTGAGTCGGTGCCATCATCCCCGGATCTCAGCTGTATCTTACAGCTGACATCCGGCTGTAATTTGAGGGGACCGAAATTAGCTTTGATCCCCGCCATTAACCCCTTAAGTGCAGCGCTCAAACGCGAGTGCTGCACTTAAGGTGTTTGCAGCTCATCGGAACCCCAGCAATGAAATTGCCGTGGTTCCGGTGGCTGCAATTGCAACTGGAGGCCTAATACTGGCCTCCCGGTCTGCCTAATACGGAAGACGGTCGAGATCCGCCCGGCGGCGGAGCCTGATCGGCTTCCGTAGCCGCCGGAAAGATGGCATCCACCTGTAATGTCAGGAACCGGAGCTAGCTCCGATCCCTGCCATTAACCCCCTCGATGCAGCAATCGAAAGCGATTACTGCATCGTAGTGGTTACTAGCAGATCACCAGCCCTGACAGGCAATCAGGACTGGCGACTGCTGCTATGGCAACAGGAGACACAATGGCCTCCTGCTATGTCATTACGGAAGCCGATTAGGCCCCGCCGGGAGGCGAAGCCTAATCGGCTTGCTGTCAGTGAATAAATGACAGATCTAATACATTGCACTACGTAGGTAGTGCAATGTATTAGAAAAAAACTAAAGCTGACAGTTGGACCGTCAAGTCCCCTAGTGGGACTTGAGAAAAAGTGTCAAAAAAGGTGTAAAAAAAAAAGTGAAAAAAATAAAAGTTTGAAAACCATAAAAGTTTCAAGTAATAAAATAAAACACAATCTTCTAATTGGCTTGCTGTCAGTGAATAACTGACAGATCAAATACATTGCACTACGTAGGTAGTGCAAAGTATTAGAAAAAAAACATCAGACAGTTGGAACTTCAAGTGGGACTTGAAAGAAAGTGTAAAAGAAAGTATAAAAAAGTGTAAAAAAAAAATGAAAAAAATAGAAGTTTGAAAACAATAAAAGTTTCAAGTAATAAAATAAAACACAATCGCCCTATTTCACTAATCAAGTCCTTTATTATTGAAAAAAATAATAAACCATACGTATTTGGTATTGCCGCGACCGTAACGACCTGAGGTATCAAAATATTATATTATTTATTGCACACGGTGAACAGCGTAAAAAATACCGTAAAAACCTATACCCGAGTTTCTGTTTTTTGGTCACTTTGACCTACATATATTGGAATAAAAAGTGATCAAAAAGTCGCACGTATCCAAAAATGGTACCTATAAAAACTATAGCTTGTCTCGCAAAAAACAAGCCCTCATACAGCTCCGTCGACAAAAAAATTGGAAACATATGGTTCTCACAACTTGGCGACAGAAAAAATACATTCTTTTTACAAAAGCAATTTTAATGTGCAAAATGTTGTCAAACATAAAAAAGTTCTATAAATTAGGTATTGCCGGAATCGTACGGATCCACATAATAAAGTTAACAGGTAATTTATAACGCATGGTGAACACTGTATAAAAAAAAATTAAAAAGATGTGCCAGAATTGCGTTTTTTCGTTTACCTGGCCTTCCAAAAAATAGGATAAAGGTGATCAAAAAGTCGCATGTACCCGAAAATGGTACCAATAATCGTTACAGCTCGTCCTGCAAAAAAACAGCCCTCATACCACTACGTCTATGAAAAAATAAAATTAGTTATGGCTCCAATAAGTCAGGAAATAAAAAATATGCAGTTGTGCCCGAGGGGAACATTTCCTCTGTTTCAAGAGGCGATTTATCAAGGATCTAAAATTAGGGAACCAGGAAGGGGAGGGCACAAACATATCTGCTGGAAGCGAGGGTGCCCGTATTATACCAGGACAACACTTCACAGCAAAATTCCCCAAACTGCAAATATGCGGATCAAAAGGGGCATAAGAAAGGACGCCATATATCAGTGCGACACTGGCCTGTGCAGAATGGATTGCTTCACAGCGTAACACACATAAATGGATTATTTTATTGTTTTTTTACCCCATTATTATACCCCCTGACTATGCCCCTGATGTACTCTGCCCAGCTCACATATGCCCCACATTATAAACGGAAACACCAGTAAGACTCCAAACAAAACTATTACCAAGCAAATTCCACGCTCCAAAAGCCAAATGACGCTCCCACCCATCTGAACCCTACAGTGTGCCCAAACAGCAGTTTCCTTCCACATATATGGCATCGTCATACCCGGGAGAACCCTTTTAACAATTTTTGGGGTGTGTGTCTCCAGTGACATAAGCTGGGTATGACATATTTGCCATTGAAATGGCATTTCTAAGGAAAAATATCAATTTTTACTTTGCACCATCCGCAGCGCATTCATTTATAGAAAATACCTGTGGGTGAAAATGCTCACTACACCCCTTAATAGATGCCTTGAGGGGTGCCGTTTCCAAATGGGGTCACTTCTCAGGGCTTTCTTTTTATTATTTCACATCTGAGCCTCTGCAATTGTGATCCAATACTTTATAAATCGCCAAATTAGGCCTCGATTTCGCATGGTACGCTTTCACTCCTGAGCCTGGTCAAATGTTCGGCAAAAGATTAGGGCCACATGAAGGGTGTTTCTAAAACCAGGAAACCCAGCATAAAAATTAGAGAGCTGTCTTGTTATGGTGGCACAAGCCGGGCACCACATAATGGCATATCTATGGAAAAAAAAATCCCATTTTCACTCTGCAACATCGAGTGCACACTAATTTCTACAAAACACCTGCAGGGTTAACATGCTTACTACACCCCTAGGTAAATGCATTGAGGGTGTAGTTTCCAAAATGTGGTCACTTCTGCGGGGTTTCCACAGTTTTGGTCTCACAGGTGCCCAGAAACCAATCCAGCAAAATCTGCACTCCAAATGGCGCTCCTTCCTTTCTGAGCCTTGCCGTGTGCCCAAACAGCAGTTTATGACCACATATGGTGTATTGCCGTACTCGGGAGAAATTGCTTTACAAATGTTGTGTTCTTTTTTTCCATTATTTATTGAGAAAACAAAAAATTTGCTGTAAAGCTACGTCTTATTGAAGAAAAAGGATTGTTTTTATTTTCACTGCCCAATTCAAATAAATTCTATGAAACATCTATGGGGTCAAAACGCTCAGTATACCCCTAGATAATTTCCTCAATGGGTGTAGTTTCAGAAATGAGGTCACTTGTGTGGGGTTTACACTGTTTTATCCCCTCAGGGGCTTTGTAAATGTGACATGGCCTCCGCAAACCATTCCTGCTAAATGTGAACTCCAAAAGCCAAATGGTGCTCCATCCGTTCTAAGCCCTGCCGTGTGTCCAAACAGCCGTTTATTACCACATGTGGGGTACTGTTTTACTCGGGAGAAATTGCTTTACAAATTTTGCGGTGCTTTTTCTCCTTCAGTCTTTGCGGAAATTAGAAAAAATTTGCTAAAACTACATTTTCTTTGAAAAAATTTAGATTTTTATTTTCAGGGCCTACTTCCAATAATTTCTGCAAAACACCTGGGGGGTCAAAACGCTCAGTATACCCCTAGAAAATTTCCTTGAGGTGTGTAGTTTCTCAAATGGGATCACTTTTGGGGGATTTCCACTGTTTTGGCACCGCAAGAGCCCTTGAAACCTGACATGGTCCCTAAAATATATTCGAATAAAAATAAGGCCCCAAAATCCACTAGGTGCTCCTTTGCTTTGCCGGTGCTTCAGTCCAGTAGCACGCTACGGCCACATGTGGGATATTTCCTAAAACTGCAGAATCTGGGCAATAAATATTGAATTGCAGAAAAATTTGGGAATTCAAGATGATGATAAAATTCCAGTCATTGACACAAGGCCTCAATCTAACACCAGGATTTATGAGCCACTACATGGACACACGTCACGTCCCCCATCAGACTGATTCCAGATGCCTTAACTCCTAAGTAATCAACCCTATAACCCCAATTTTATTGCCCCGGCTTATCTTAATGATATGTCACCTCATGTACTAATTGTCTTTGTGTAACATCTAAATGTTGTGCTTTTTTCTGTCATTCATTTGTAAAACACCTGAAGAAGGAGCCTCTGCGTTCTGAAATCTTGCATATAGAACTTTTATGGTTAGCCAATAAAGGTATCATACCTATTATACTTTTGTCTTTTTTGACACAAAAGTATTTAACATTTCATATTGTCTCTGGCTAACACGGTACTACACTATTTTTTACTGTACTTCGTGAAAATGGAGGATACCCCAATGTACCGAACACAGATGGATCTTAAAAACCTACTGAAGAAACTGGCACAACTGAATAGCGACATATTCTTCCTAACCAGATGCAAAAAGGAGAATCTTATCCCCAAAGGCCTCATGATCAAGAACCCAACAGAATATACCTACAACACTCACTTTTCACAGAAACTTTGCTACAGATCATCTGAAAGACTGCGGAACCACTTTATTGGATTTTTTTACAACAAGAAAAGAACCATCCAAAATGAGATTAATTCCCTAAGTGATAAAATACAAGGACCTGGATCAAGTCTAACCAAGCAAGTATTAAAGGAATTCTACAATAAATTACAAAATCAACTTATCATCTGCAAACAAAAGAAACTCCACAGACTAAGGAAGAAATCGGGTCTCAAAATACAAGAAGGAAAGCAAAATCCACATAACCATTTGGATATACAATCATCTGTTGTAAACCTCTCTCAGTATGAACCAAGCAAAATGGAAATTAATGTTCTATCTAAAGGACTTACATTTTGTCCCACTAAACCACTAGACAGAGCCCAGTTTTGCAGTGACGTGGAGGAATACCGTAGATTGCGGCTGAAAGAATTATTTTCTGACAAAACAGATATGACATCACAAGCCGGGATGGGAAAAGAAACATCAAGAAAGAAGAAGACGACAAACTGGACCCCACAACCTGGATACAATCAAACTCTGGATTACTACATAGACTGCTTCAGAAAAAAAGTTAAATCTGAGATCTTGGACCAACAACACAAAGTAACACACAATCTCAGCATGGAGGAAAGGAATGCAACAAAATCACTAAAATCCAACAGAGACATCATCATCAAACCAGCTGATAAAGGAGGCGCTGTAGTGATTCTGAATACATCCGATTATATCCAGGAGGCACACAGACAACTCTCAGACAGAAAATACTACACCCTGCTTAATGAAGACCCCACCAAACAATACACAGTAGAACTTGTCCGTATCATCAATAATTTCAACGCTGTATCAGACAGTTTAATGGACCTTATACCGGACAATCCCAGAATGGGAACATTCTACGTTACCTAAAATACATAAAGAAGGCAATCCAGGGAGACCAATCATTTCAGGTGTTGGGACTTTAACTGAGAATATTTCTGGCTGGGTGGAAAATCTTCTAAAGCCCTTGGTGAGGTGCACACCCAGTTATGTCCAGGACACCACAGACGTCCTCTGCAAACTCTCAGCTCTAGGTCCACTACCAGAGGGAACAATATTGGCAACTATGGATGTGGAATCTTTATATTCTAACATCCCCCATGAGGATGGCATAGCCGCATGCCAACACTTTCTTCAAAAGAACAATCTAGCGACAGAGCCAGCCCTACAACTCATCAGGTTCGTACTCCATAACAATTATTTTTTATTTGACGAAGACATATATCTGCAATGTATGGGAAGCGCTATGGGTAGCAAAATGTCACCACAATATGCTAACCTGTTTATGGCCAAACTAGAGGAAGAGTTTTTATCAACCTGCGCAACTAAACCTTTAGCATATTTCCGGTACATTCATGACCTGCTGATAATCTGGACAGGCTCTGAACATGAACTGCTTTCTTTCCATAAAAACTTCAACAAGTTCCATCCTACCATCAAACTCACTCTCAACTACTCTACATCTCAAATACATTTTCTGGACATGACCATATACAGTGGAGGAAATAAGTATTTGATCCCTTGCTGATTTTGTAGGTTTGCCCACTGTCAAAGACATGAACAGTCTAGAATTTTTAGGCTAGGTTAATTTTACCAGTGAGAGATAGATTATATTAAAAAAATAAAAAAAAATCACATTGTCAAAATTATATATATTTATTTGCATTGTGCACAGAGAAATAAGTATTTGATCCCTTTGGCAAACAAGACTTAATACTTGGTGGCAAAACCTTTGTTGGCACGCACAGCAGTCAGACATTTTTTGTAGTTGATGATGAGGTTTGCACACATGTTAGATGGAATTTTGGCCCACTCCACTTTGCAGATCATCTGTAAATCATTAAGATTTCGAGGCTGTCGCTTGGCAACTCGGATCTTCAGCTCCCTCCATAAGTTTTCGATGGGATTAAGGTCTGGAGACTGGCTAGGCCACTCCATGACCTTAATGTGCTTCTTTTTGAGCCACTCCTTTGTTGCCTTGGCTGTATGTTTCGGGTAATTGTCGTGCTGGAAGACCCAGCCACAAGCCATTTTTAATGTCCTGGTGGAGAGAAGGAGGTTGTCACTCAGGATTTGACAGTACATGGCTCCATCCATTCTCCCATTGATGCGGTGAAGTAGTCCTGTGCCCTTAGCAGAGAAACACCCCCAAAACATAATGTTTCCACCTCCATGTTTGACAGTGGGTACGGTGTTCTTTGGGTCATAGGCAGCATTTCTCTTCCTCCAAAAACGGTGAGTTGAGTTAATGCCAAAGAGCTCAATTTTAGTCTCATCTGACCACAGCACCTTCTCCCAATCACTCTCAGAATCATCCAGATGTTCATTTGCAAACTTCAGACGGGCCTGTACATGTGCCTTCTTGAGCAGGGGGACCTTGCGGGCACTGCAGGATTTTAATCCATTACGGCGTAATGTGTTACCAATGGTTTTCTTGGTGACTGTGGTCCCAGCTGCCTTGAGATCATTAACAAGTTCCCCCCGTGTAGTTTTCGGCTGAGCTCTCACCTTCCTCAGGATCAAGGATACCCCACGAGGTGAGATTTTGCATGGAGCCCCAGATCGATGTCGATTGACAGTGATTTTGTATGTCTTCCATTTTCTTACTATTGCACCAACAGTTGTCTCCTACTCACCCAGCATCTTACTTATGGTTTTGTAGCTCATTCCAGCTTTGTGCAGGTCTATGATCTTGTCCCTGACATCCTTAGAAAGCTCTTTGGTCTTGCCCATGTTGTAGAGGTTAGAGTCAGACTGATTCATTGAGTCTGTGGACAGGAGTATTTTATACAGGTGACCATGTAAGAGCTGTCTTTAATGCAGGCACCAAGTTGATTTGGAGCGTGTAACTGGTCTGGAGGAGGCTGAACTCTTAATGGTTGGTAGGGGATCAAATACTTATTTCTCTGTGCACAATGCAAATAAATATATATAATTTTGACAATGTGATTTTCTTATTTTTTTTTTAATATAATCTATCTCTCACTGGTAAAATTAACCTAGCCTAAAAATTCTAGACTGTTCATGACTTTGACAGTGGGCAAACGTACAAAATCAGCAAGGGATCAAATACTTATTTCCTCCACTGTACATGAGAGACAATACCATACAAACAACAATCTACCATAAACCTACAGGCCGTCCAGCATATCTGAGATGGAACAGCTTCCATCCGAGACACATAAAGAAATCCATCATCTACAGCCAGGCTTTGCGATACATACGGATCTGTTCAGACTGCGAAGACACAAAACAACACCTGCTATCACTGAGGAATACATTCTTACAACAGGGATACCATCCAAGGATTATAGATGATCAGATCTACAGAGCAACAAGAATTCCTAGGAGCAATCTTCTGGAGTACAAAAAGAAGGAAGACAACAGCAGGGTGCCCCTAGTGGTCATATACAACCCCCAAATGAACATCTTGAGGAAAATTGCTGCTGATCTCCAACCTATATTTAACAAAGACAATAAACTGAAGGAAATATTCCCAGATTTACCACTCCTTGCCTACAAACAGCCACCAAACCTAAGGAATCTCCTGGTCAGAAGTCCCTCTCACCACCATCAGAGACTGGCACTTTTCCTTGCAACAGTAGAAAATGCAAGACCTGTACCAACATCTGGTCATCAAACACCATCCAGATACCAAACACGCAGCAGGACTATAAAATCACTGGCACGTTCTCCTGTACATCCTCCAATGTAGTGTACATGATCCTGTGTACAAGGTGCATCAATAAAGGAATCTACATTGGAGAAACAATACAAAAACTACAAACCAGGATGAATCTTCACAGACATACAATAAAACAGGAGGTGGATACACCCGTGGGAAAACATTTCTCTGGACCTGATCACAGTTTGGCAGATTTAAAGGTACTCATTCTGAAGGGTCATTTTAAAAACAACAGAGAAAGAAAAATTTGGGAATTCAAGATGATGATAAAATTCCAGTCATTGACACAAGGCCTCAATCTAACGCCTGGATTTATGAGCCACTACATGGACACACGTCACGTCCCCCATCAGACTGACTCCAGATGCCTTAACTCCTAAGTCATCACCCCTATAACCTCAGATTTATTGCCCCGGCTTATCTTAATGATATATCACTTCATGTACTAATTGTCTAAATGTTGTGCTTTTTTCTAAGTCATTCATTTGTAAAACGCCTGAAGAAGGAGCCTCTGCGCTCTGAACAGGGCCGCCATCAGGAATTTCAGGGCCCCCTACAGCTAAATTTTTTGGGCCCCCCTACCGTGGCACCGCCTGTTAACGGTACTCCGTCCAGCACTATATCATGGTACCCAGGGCGGCCATCAGGGGGGGTATTAGGGGTACTGATGTGAGAGGCCCGGCCAAACCTAATTGAAAGGGGGGCCCGGCAAACTGCCGCGACTTGCCTTTGGTAGAAAAAAAACAGGCCCCTGCAATGGGGCCCGTTTTTTTCACCAAAAGAATGTCGTGAGCTGCGGGCCCCCCTTTCAATTAGGTTTGGCCGGGCCTCTCACATCAGTACCCATAATACCCCCCCTGATGGCGGCCCTGGGTAGCATGGGGGTCGTCATGGGGCCGTCAAACACCGCTGCCCGTGCGACCGATCGCGCGCACCCGCAAACTCCTGCGCATGGGCACCCGCGACCGCCTGGAACCGCGCACCGAATTTTGAGGCAGATATTGACCTGCCCACACTATCTTGCCGCGTTTTTTGCCCGCTGCGATTGAGGACAGCAGACAAAAAACGCAGGGAAAAATGCATTTTCTGCCTCCCATTGATTTCGATGGGAGGTCAGAGGCAGAACCGCGGCAAGAAAGGACGTGCTGCTTTTTCTTTTTTCCGCGACTGGCTCCCATTGATTTCAGATTAAATCAATGGGAGGCGGTTTTGGAAGTTTTTTGGTGCTGATTCTGACGCAGTGTCCGAGTCAATATCAAGGCCCAAAAAGTCTGTGAACTGGGCCTTATTGTTAGGGCTTATTCAGACGAACGTGTAATACGTCCGTGCAACGCGCGTGATTTTCACACGGACCTATGTTACTCTATGGGGCCGTGCAGACTGTCCGTGATTTTCACGCAGCGTGTGTCCGCTGCGTAAAACTCACGACATGTCCTATATTTGTGCATTGTTCGCGCATCACGCACCCATTGAAGTCAATGGGTGCGTGAAAGTCACGCCCAGCACTTCCGCAACCGTATAAACTATGAATGAAAACAGAAAAGCACCACGTGCTACAAACATACAAACAGAGTGTCATAATGATGGCGTGAAAATCACGCAGCCGCGCATCATACGCTGCTGCCACACGGAGCTGTTATGGACCTTTTGCATGCGCAAAACGCCATGTTTTTGCGCGCGCAAATAGCACGCGCTCGTGTGAATCCGGCCTTAGGGTAGGAACACACTAGGCATGAACACTGCGGATTTTATGCAACACATTTTATTGTGGAAAATCCGCAGCGTATCACAGTCGCAGCAGAGTGGATGAGATATGAACAAATCTCATCCACACGCTGCAAAAATAATGGACCTGCCGTGTGGCTTTTGGCTTTTTAAGCCGCAGCATGTCAATGTATTCTGTGGGATCGCTGCTCCTCTGTTGTGGAAATGCTGCGGTTCTGCCGCAAAAATCACACATGAGAAAAAATAAAAAGGCACTTTTTTAAATTTATAAAAAAGTTTAGACTTGCCCCGGCCGTAGTCCTGGTGACGCGATCCTCTAGTCTTAGCGCAGCTCGGCCTCCTGTCATGACTTTTCATCCCATGTGACCGCTGCAGCGGTCACATGGTCTACAGCGTCATCCCAGGAGGCGGGGCTACGTTCAGAAGAGAGAGATGCGTCACCAGGACTACGGCCGGGGCAAGTCTAAACTTTTTTTTCCCTGCAGGATTCCCGCAGCGGACACGCCTCACGAAACCTGCACCACTACTTGGTGCGGTTTTGCTGGCGGAATTCCCTGCGGCTACCGGGGCGGATAAGCTGTGTAGTTTTACTCAGCATATCCGCCTAGTGTGTCCCTTATGATGTCGCTCCTGGAGCTGCTGCCGGTCTCTAAATAGGCAGTTGGTCCAGTAGAATTTGGAATTATTTTTTTTTGTGAACCAGCTTAAAAAAATACAAAACTTTTGTGTTAGGGCCTGTTCACATCACCGTTCGCTTCCGCTCCGGGGTTCCATCTGAGGTTTCCGTCGGGTGAACCCCGCAACGGAAAGTGAAAGTGACAGCACAGCTTCCGTCACAATTAGCGCAGTCGACTGCACTATTGATTCCGTCCGAAAACCAGCCGGAATGGTGACGAACGGAAACCATTAGCGATGTTTCCGTCACCATTGAGATCAATGGTGACTGAAACGGAAGCTGTGCTGTCACTTTCACTTTCCGTTGCGGTGTTCACCCGACAGAAACCTCAGATGGAACCCCGGAGCGGAAGCGAACGGTGATGTGAACAGGCCCTAACACAAAAGTTTTGTATTTTTTTAAGCTGGTTCACAAAAAAAAATAATTCCAAATTTTACTGGACCAACTGCCTATTTAGAGACCGGCAGCAGCTCCAGGAGCTGCGCTAAGAATAGAAGATCGCGTCACCAGGACTACGGCCGGGGTAAGTATAAACTTTTTTATCAATTTAAAAAAGTGCCTTTTTTTTTTCTCTTTTGTGATTTTTGCGGCAGAACCGCAGCATTTCCGCACCAGACGAGTGGCGATTCTGCAGCATAAATTGACATGCTGCGGCCTAAAAAGCCACACTGCAGGTCAATTTTTTTTGCAGCGTGTGGATGAGATTTGTTCAAATCTCATCCACTCGGCTGTGACTGTGATACACTGTGGATTTTCCACAATAAAATGTGTTGCATAAAATCCGCAGTGTTCATGCCTAGTGTGTTCCTACCCTAAGGCCGGATTTACACGAGCGTGTGATTTTTGCGTGCGCAAAAAACGTGGCGTTTTGCGCATGCAAAAGGTCCATAACAGCTCCGTGTGTCAGCAGCGTATGATGCGTGGCTGCGTTATTTTCGCGCAGCCGCCATCATTATGACACTCTGTTTGGATGTTTGTAGCACGTGGTGCTTTTCTGTTTTCATTCATAGTTTATACGGCTGCGGGAGTGCTTCCATGTGCTGGGCGTGACTTTCACGCACCCATTGACTTCAATGGGTGCGTGATGCGCGAACAATGCACAAATATCGGACATGTCGTGAGTTTTACGCAGCGGACACACGGACACACGCTGCGTGAAAATCACTGACAGTCTGCACGGCCCCATAGACTAACATAGGTCCGTGCGAGGCGCGTGAAAATCACACACGTTGCACGGACGTATTACACGTTCGTCTGAATAAGCCCTAACAATAAGGCCCAGTTCACAGAGTTTTTGGACCTTGATATTGACTCGGACACTGCGTCAGAATCAGCACCAAAAAACTTCCAAAACCGCCTCCCATTGATTTAATCTGAAATCAATGGGAGCCAGTCGCGGAAAAAAGAAAAAGCAGCACGTCCTTTCTTGCCGCGGTTCTGCCTCTGACCTCCCATCGAAATCAATGGGAGGCAGAAAATGCATTTTTCGCTGCCTTTTTTGTCTGCTGTCCTCAATCGCCGCGGGCAAAAAACGCAGCAAAAAACGCGGCAAGATAGTGTGGGCAGGTCAAAATCTGCCTCAAAATTCTTTAAGGAATTTTGAGGCAGATTTTTTTGCCCTGCAAAAATACTCTGTGTGAACAGGGCCATACATAAACAGCACTTTCAGACACTTTACTCACTGTGTCAGAAGAGCTGCTCCCTCTCCAGTCCTCGTCAGGCGATGTCTTCGGTCCAGATGTCGTCCTTCACCTCCAGGCTCCAGAAAATTGCGAGGATCGAAGAACTCCTGCCGTCGCGCAAGAACTGGACTCCTCCCCCTCTCCTTACGCAGCTACGCTCTGGAGGAGGAGAAGAAGGAGGAGGCGGAGGCGGAGTCGGACGAGGAGGCGCTGGACGAGGAGGCCGAGGAGGAGGACGAGGAGGCGGAGGAGGAGGACGAGGAGTCGGAGGCGGGCCAGCAGGTAATTAGACTGTGCGCCGCTGTTCTTCCCAGTTGATTGGTCGCTGTACTTTTGGTGTGTGCGCACCGCATCCCTCTCGGCGGCGGGCACGAGCGGGTTGCTTTCCAGCCTTCCCCAGGTCGTTCGCGCGTGAGCGCGCGTTTGCGGTAACGAGTGCGCCGGCGCGCGCTTGCGGTCGTTCGCGCGCGCGGTCGCGCGCGGTGTTTCGCGGCAGTGTTAGATGAGAGGGGGGCCCGCAGCTCACAGCGGTGTTTGATGAGAGGGGGGCCCGCAGCTCACGACATTGCTTTGGTGAAAAGAACAGGCCCCATTGCAGGGGCCTGTTTTTTTCTAACAAAGGCAAGTCGCGGCAGTTGCCGGGCCCCCCTTTCAATTAAGTTTGGCCGGGCCCCCTACAGTAGTACCCCTAATACCCCCCTGATGGCGGCCCTGGCTCTGAAAGCCGCATATAGAACTTTTATGGTTAGCCAATAAAGGTATCATACCTATTATACTTTTGTCTTTTTTGACACAAAAGTATTTAACATTTCATATTGTCTCTGGCTAACACGGTACTACACTATTTTTTACTGTACTTTGCAAAAAAATATGAAATTAGTAAATTTCACCCCTACATTGCTTTAATTCCTGTGAAAAGTTTAAAGGGTTAAGAAATGTTCTAAATGCTGTTTTGAATACTTTGAGGGGTGAAGTTTTCAAAATGGGGTGACTTTTTTTTGGGTTTCTAAAATATAAGGCTCTCAAAGCCACTTCACAAGTGAACTGGCCCTTGTAAAAATAGCCTTTTGAAATTTTCTTGAAAATGTGAGAAATTGCTGCTAAAGTTCAAAGCCTTGTAACGTCCTAGAAAAATAAAAGGATGTTCAAAAAACTATGCCAATCTAAAGTAGACATATGGGGGATGTTAGTTAGCAACAATTGTGTGTGTTATAACTGCCTGCCTTACAAGCATTTAAGTTGAGAAAAATGCAAATGTTTGCAATTTTTCGCTAAATTTTGGTGTTTTTCACAATTAAATACTAAACATATCGAGCAAATTTTGCCAGTAACACCAAGTCCAATGTGTCACGAAACAAACAATCTCAGAATCGCTTGGATAGCTAAAAGCATTCCGACGTTATTACCACATAAAGTGACACATGTCAGATTTGAAAAATGAGGCTCTGTCAGGAAGGTCAAAAGTGGCTAAAGAGGGAAGGGGTTAAAGAGACTGTCACCACATTATAAGTGCCCTATCTCCTACATAAGGAGATGGGCGCTGTAATGTAGGTGACAGTAATGCTTTTTATTAAAAAAAACGATCTATTTTCACAAAGTTAGGAGCGATTTAAGTTTATGCTCATGAGCTTTCTTAATGCCCATTCATTTACACTGCATTAGCGATATAGATATATCGCTATGTGCAGCCTCATACACAAGCCCTAACATTACTAGTGTCCTGATAATGAATACACATGAAATCCAGCCTGGACGTCATGTGTACTCAGAATCCTGACACTTCTGAATCTTTTTTGTGAGATTCCAGCAACGGATACGAAATCTCGTGAGATCTCGGAGCTAAACGAGATTTGGTGTCACTTGCCGGAATCTCACAAAAAAAGAGTCAGAAGTGTCAGGATTCTGAGTACACATGACGTCCAGGCTGGATGGTCATGTGTATTCATTATCAGGACACTGTAGTAATGTTAGGGCTTGTGTATGAGGCTGCACATAGTGATATAACTATATCGCTAGTGCAGTGTAAATGAATGGAGAGGAGTGCATGATGCTGATTGGTCAGCGTCATGCACTCCTCTGTACAACGCCCACTTGGTCGAAAGTAAAAGTACGCCCACTTGGGCATTAAGAAAGCTCATTAGCATAAACTTAAATCGCTTCTAACTTTGTGAAAAAAGATCGTTTTTTTACATAAAAAGCATTACTGTCACCTACATTACAGCGCCAATCTCCTTAAATAGGAGATAGGCCACTTATAATGTGGTGACAGAGTCTCTTTAAGATATTGTATTACGGTCTGTAGCCTTTGGGGGGAATATATTAACCTTTCTACAACAGTTTTCTAAAATACACAAATGTTGTCATTTTTGGGATGCAAAAAAATGGGCGGGGCTTAGCAGAAATGGCCAACAATTTTACTATAATTTACGCCAGTAACTGATGTAAATTATAGCAGAAATCTATATGTATAGTGCGGCCCAGATTTATCTCTGGGGAGCGTAACAAAGCAAAGTTCCGTGCCAGACCCATACCTCCCCCCCCAATCATACTGTTTGCCACCCAATCAGACAATAAAATACATTTTAAAAATGTACTTACCTCACCACTCCGATTCTCCCTTCCGGATTCCCTCAGGCTCTTACAGCAGGCCGCAGCACGTAGAAAGTACTGATGACAGGCCGCGTTGCAGCTAAAAGATGCAACACATTTATTAAGAGTCTTTCGCCTGTTAATAAATGTGTTGCATCTCACTCCAGGAAACTGTTTAATAGGACTGGTGTATGAAACGCCAGTATTAAAGGGAATGTGTCGCTAGAAATTATTATTTTTTTTTTCCAGTTAAACAGTTAGTACATAAGTAATTACACATTGTTTTATTTTTTTTAATTTTTTCACAAGTCAGGAAATATTATAAATTAGATTCTAATTTATAACATTTCCATGTGCTGGTCACTAGAGGGAGCAATTCCCAAAAATGCCGCATTGTGGCATTGCCGCATGTGGTAAAGCAACCTCATTGCCTTATGCTGCAAATTTGTAGTAGACACACTCGCTCTAGTGTCCTCACAGAATCTCCCCTCCTTTATCCTGGCTAGTGCCAGGAGAAAGAAGGGGGTTGAATGTTCAAACCTCCTACACTGTGTGCCGCCATTTTCTGAGCGAATGCACAGTGCAGGAGGATTAGATACAGTGCTCAGCAGACAGTATAACACTAACATACACACACATCACATACACAAACATAACTTACCTGCTCCTGCCGCCGCCTCCGCCCTGCCGCTCCTAGTCCTTGCATCTGCGCTGCCTTCAACATATGGGCGGAAGCCGCGACCGGAATTCGTCATCTTACTGTCCGGCCGTGGCTTCCGGTCCACATGAAAATGGCGCTGGATGTCGCTCTACTAAAGACCTTCCTTTTGATCTGTGTGGGAGTGGCGCATGCGCCGTTCCCACACTGACGGCATACGCTATAGTGAATGGAACGGCTCCCGTTTGCATTCTCTATGGGAATGTATGTGCCGTATTCCATCTCTGTATGTGTCGTTAATGGACAGATACAGAGATGAAAAAAAAAATGGCAGCCCCCATAGAGAAGTAAAAGAAGGAAAAAAGTAAAAAGTACAACAAAAAAACACAAATAAATACAATTTATTTTAATGACATACTAAAAGCAATATTATAAATATATATAAAAAAAAATAATTCCCTGACACCTTCCCTTTAAAAGGGTTTTCCATGTTCTGACAACAGTATTTGATCGGTGCGTGTCCGACACCTGGACCCCGCACCGATCCGCCACTCCAGCTGCCTCTGGGCACCGGACAACACTGCCGGAAGTAGATGGCTCCGGTCAAAGAATAGAGGCCGAGCTGCAGTTCTGCCGAACGGCCGCTATGCAGTGATCTGAGCAATCTTCTACCGGCAGTGTTGTCCAGTGCCCGGAGGCAGCTGGACTGGCAGATCGGTGCGGGGTCTGGTGTAGTAACGATTGTTTGCCCCCATACATTAACGATGATTGCTCCTTGTGACACGCTGTATCGTCGATTGGTGCAGGTTTTCATGGTCAGTATCGGGACGTCTAAAAGGACCTTTATTTCCTCAGACACCACCATAACTAGGCATTGGAACCAACCCTTCCACCTTAGCGGGTAAAGATTAACCTTCTTAAAGGTTCACTATGTACACATAAGGGCTAACGGTGAAAACACAGATGGGCTCACCATATATCCAGCGTATAACTGTGTCCTCCAAATCTTACGGAGCAGGAGTTGTTCTAGATTCCTCTTTATATCCCAGACACGTTCATACCATTTTAGACAATGAATCGACATATCGCAAACTTGTGGCGAAACCAAGCACCGCATGTAAGGAATCTTTAAAAAATCTGCTAGAAGAAGGAATTGGATTAGGAGTATTAGCCAACAAACAGGCAGAATACTTACTGATAGAATTCCCTATTGTTCCCATATTCCATGGGATGCCAAAAATCCATAAATTTGCATGGTCTTGAAACTTGGGTTATCTGTGACGTAGTTGGCTAGTACTCCTGCAAACAGGCCTGCCATCAGGGTAGTACCGCTGGTACTACTGTCAGGGGCCTGGCCACAAAAGTAAAATAAATTGGGCAGCCGCCGCTCATCAAGGTTATGATTAGCGGTAATTGGTTTGTAGAAAGGAATGGGACCCATGCAGGGGCCAGCTCCGCAACTTGGTGAGTGACTGTTTTAAAGCAGTAGATTCAGTTTAATTATTTTTTTCATGTTGCCCCTCTGCTCCCACCTTCCCACCTGTCTCTCTCCCCTTCCCCTTCCCCTCCCCAGACCCCAGTCAAGCGTCATATTCACTCTGTCCCAACTCCCGCCTCGGCCACTTTCCGTTCTCTTAGCCTACTCCTCCGCCTACATCCTGGTATAATAGCTAAAGAAAATTACCCTATGAGGTTTAGAGTCAGTTAGTTATATGTCAAAATTTTGATCTAAGGTTTGCACACCATGACAGTCGGTAGTCATGTAGACCGGACACTTTCATGATTTGAATACGCTGTGACGTGGCACATTAGGTCACGGGAACGTGGTGTGAAGGATCTGGCAGACACAGCTTCTGTGTCGACGCCCGTGGTTAATCAGTCTGCACCTGCTCCTAGGTCTGATAGAGTGACTCGATCTGCTACCACTCAGGCTGGTAGGCTCAGGAGTGGGAGAACCTATTACAGCCTGGCCAGACGGTTCTAGCTCCCAGCCTCGGTCTATTTATACCTTCTTTTCCTGCATGTCTTTGCCTGTGAGTCTTTCCTGTTTTCTGGCTCTGCTGCTCCTGCTATTATTATTGACCTTGCTTCATTTTGACCCTGGCTTTACTGACTATGCTCCTGCTCTGCGTTTGGTACCTGGTACACTCCTGGTTTGACTCGACTCGTTCACTACGCCTGTTGCTCACTGTGTTGCCGTGGGAAACTGCCCCATTTCCCTTAGCTTCTGTGTACCCTTGTCTGTTTGTCTGTCGTGCACATATTGAGAGTAGGGACCGTCGCCCAGTTGTACGCCATCGCCTAGGACGGGCCGTGCAAGTAGGCAGGGACTGAGAGGCGGGTAGATTAGGGCTCACCTGTCTGTCTCCCTACCCTGTCATTACACGTGGTATCTAGGTTACATCAACATTTTCATGACGTATCTTGTGGTTCGCGCTTGGGCATTGGAGATGAAGAAGACTGGAAGAAGTCATCATGGCGTTCTGGGCCGGATGAAGAAGAAAAGAGAACGTGAACGACTCCAATCTAAGAAGATGTCACATGTGAGTCATTGAATTTCACTGCACTGTATTCACTTATATGGTCTGCAGAATGCCTGTGTAGGACTGATACCTGTCACAATATGGTGGGAATATTGGTCTTTGTTTTACAACACACGTTTTTAGTACACATTTAAGAGTGTTTAAATTATTTCTATATAGTTGAAGGGTAGACCCCAAAGAATTATTTCCTTTGGTCGGTCCAAGGTACCTCAGTCAGACACTGAGAGTACAGATCCTTGCATTAAGATATTGTATTACTGTCTGTAGCCTTAGGGGAGAATTTATTAACCTTGCTAACCTCTTATCTGGCATAGAAAAATCCCAAAAGTGCGGGAAAGTTTTCGGTGAGTTTACGCTGCCTTTGGCACTTTTTTGAAAAGTGTGTGGCGCTTTGCGGAAAGGGCCGACAATTTTACTATCATTTACGCCAGTAACGGGCGTAATGTAAAGCAGAAATCAACGCCAGCTCCGAGCTATTGTGCAATTTTACATTGAGTGTGCAACAAAAGGCCTAAGCCAGACCCTGTATCTCCCCCATTAATCAGACTGTTTTGTGCCACAAGACGTGTTTTGCCCACACCCCTAAAAAAAAAAAGAAAAAAAAAAGATATATTTATCTGAGACAGCGTATCTATAAGGGTATATTCACACGCTGTGTTTTCAGGCGTATTTCGGAGCGTAAACTAAATTAAAAGGTTAATTGGGAAAACATTTCTTATAGTGTTTTTCGATAAAGGTCACTTGAAATGGTATCATTTAAACAGTTAACCGATGAATGGCGCTGTTTACGTGGAATTTACCCTGCGACCTAATGTACCATATAATGTATTAAAAAAACAATGTCAAAAAACCTACATTTTGTGGGGTGAATTGAAAAAAAAAATTTAATTCCGCCATTTCTGTTTTGATTTTACAGTGTTCATCGGGCGCCATGAATTGCATGACAACTTGATTCTGCGTGTCGTTACGATTATGGCGATACCAAATTTATATAGTTTTATTTTTTACTAAATAATTTGTTTTTGTGACGCTGCATTCGAAGATGTACTGCATAGTTTTCAATGCAACAGCACTTCATAGGGCAGGAAGGTGCTTAAACCTACTCTCTGAAGCCCCCCTTCAAGATACATTTCAACTAATCTGGTCCCCATGGCAGAAATATGTATTTCCATCTGGCACCTCCAGCAGACTCCTTTCAGTCTAGTTTGATTTATTTTACCTCAGAGTTCCTCTCTTTACCTTTTTTTAATTTCTTCTTTCCCTCTCCCCTTCTTCTCCTTCTCCCCCCACTTTATTTGAACTATTTCTAACAGGAGCTGTGCAGGATTAGAAAAATATGGCTGCTTTCTTCCAAAAACAGCACCACACCTATCCACAGGTTGTATCTGGTATTGCAGGTTTGCTCCTTTGAAGTGAATCGTAATGAGCTGTAATACCACACACAACCTATGGACAGGTGTGGTGCTGGTTTTTGGAGAAAGCAGAAAAGTTATGTCATCCTGGAGAACTCTTTGTCATGGATAGTTCTTGTGCGGAGATGCTCCCTGCATTATCCCTTTTCCTTTATGGCTGCTGATATGTTCTATTCATCTTTATGGCCTCTGTGGTAAGTACACTGCCAGTCATTAAAGGGTTAACACTTCAGACCACTGTGGGTGACGTCACAATGTATGAGTTGTGCAGTGGTAATAAATTCCTGTAGTAATGATGATGAAGGTGCTGATGTCATAAATAGAAATGTTTATGACATAAAGAAGATTCCATATTAGAAAGTTTTACTGCCACATTCAGCGCCATATTGGATGGGACTGAGGACCTTGAGCTTGACTTCCCCACCAATGCCGACCTGATGTAATTTGGAGGTTCTAGCAGGGAAACCCTTCACCCAAGAGCACTTCTTCATCACATCCTCTTCATACGGGTTGTCTGTAATAGAGGGGGGTTTCCAGCAGGAGATCCCCCTCTATTAGCTAGAGCGGAGACAGATGCTACAAGGAGGCATCTGGAGGACCCGTCTCATCCATGGATCGCCCATTAATTTTAATGTGTGCCCAGGAAAATAGACACCCGCCTAGCCAACCAGATCAGCCGATTTATGTGTTTTATGTCGTTCGTTCATTGTATTGTCTTTCCTTAAAAATCTGAGAAAACGTACAAATTCTGTTAGAAATTCTATTTTGGCACCTTCTAAGCCCAGAGGAAGGGCAATCCTGCAGCCATGGTTTCCCTAGAGGTTTCCCCCACAGGGGGTTTTTCCTTTCCTGCGTGCTGGAGGGTGACTCTTCGTGAGTCGGAGGTTTGCCATTTTGAGTTTGGTCATATAATATAATAAAAGTTTTGACCATTTAACACCCAATTATAATGTTTTGTGTCTTTATTTTGCATTCTTTGGTTTGGTGATTGGGATTCTGGGTCTATCACATATCACAAAATCATAAGGCCGGACATCTACTTCCCACACTGACATAGAATGGGGACAACAAGCGTTGCAGCACAATTAAAGGGAATGTGTTGCCAGCAAAACATGTTTTTTTTTTTTTTAGTTAAACAATTAGTGTGTAGGTGATTAAACATTGTTCTAATTTTTTTTATTTTTTTCACGAGTCAGGAAATATTATAAATTGGATTCAATTTATAATATTTCCCAGCACTGGTCACTAGATGGAGCACTTCCCAAAATTGCAGCATTGCATGTGGTAAAGCAACCACATTGCTTTATGCTGCAAAATTGGGAAAAAATCCCTCGCTCTAGTGAGCTCTCAGCATCCCCCCCCTCCTTTATCCTGGCTAGTGCCGGGAGAAACGAGGGGTTTGAACGGTCTAACCTCCTACACTGTGTGTCGCAATTTTTTGATCTAACACACAGTGTAGAAGGTTTACATACACTAGTAAAACACACTGAAACACGAACATACATAGAAATCACTTACCTGCTCCAGTCGCCGCCGCTCCCTCCGGTCCGTCAGCTCCGTCTGCTGCCGCTGCTCCATGTGCACAAGTCTGGAAGCCGCGACCGGACGTAGTAATCTTACTGCCCGGCCGCGACTTCCGGTCCACAGGAAAATGGCGCCGGACAGCGCGCATTTCAAATCGGACTGTGTGGGAGCGGCGCATGCGCCGTTCCCACACACACGGCATACACCAAAGTGGATGGAACGGGCCCCGTTCGCAGTCCCTATGGGACTGGAGCTGCCGTATTCCATGTCTGTATGTGTCGTTAATCGACACATACAGAAATGGAAAAAAAAATGGCAGCCCCCATAGGGAAGAAAAAGTGTAAAAATAGAAAAAAGTAACACACAAACACACAAATAAATATAAACGTTTTTAATAAAACCCTAACATAAAACTGATATAAAAAAAAAAATGTTGGTGACACTGTTCCTTTAAGTGTACACATCCTTACATTAAGATATTGTATTACGGTCTGTAGCCTTTGGGGGGAATATATTAACCTTTCTACAACAGTTTATTAGCGTAGAAAATTCACAAAATACGCAAATGTCAGAATTTTTGGTGGCAAAAATGAGCGGGGCTTAGCAGAAATGTCCAACAATTTTAATATAATTTACGCCAGTAACTGATGTAAATTATAGCAGAAATCTATATGTATAATGCGGCACAGATTTATCTCTGGGGGGCGTAACAAGGAAAAGGTCCGTGCCAGAACCATACCTCCCCCCCAATCAGACTGTATGCCCCCCCAATCAGACAATAAAATACATTTTAAAAATGTACTTTAAATTTACAGCAGGCCGCAGCACATAGAAAGTACTGATGACAGGCCGCGTTGCAGCTAAAAGATGCGACACATTTATTAAGAGTCGTTCGCCTGTTAATAAATGTGTTGCATCTTACTCCAGCAAACTGTTTAATAGGACTGGTGTATGAAACGCCAGTATTAAAGGGAATGTGTCGCTAGGAATTATTTATTTTTTTCAGTTAAACAGTTAGTATATAAATGATTACACATTGTTTTAATTTTTTAATTTTTTCACAAGTCAGGAAATATTATAAATCAGATTCAAATTTATAACATTTCCATGTGCTGGTCACTAGAGGGCGCAATTCCCAAAATTGCCACATTGGCATGTGGTAAAGCAACCTCATTGCCTTATGCTGCAAATTTGGAGTAGGCACACTCGCTCTGCCCCAGCACACATCAGTAAATATACCTACCAACTTTCAAGTATCTAATCTAAGTAATCTCCGCCCACACATACCCGGTTCAGCCCATTCATTATTATGTTCCCATAGGACCCCCCACACAGTATAATGACAAATAGCTGCCCCCATACATTTTAATGCCCCCTTAGCTACCCCTAGTACCAGTGCGCACATATAAAGCGCCAGTGCCCATATAGATAGTGTCACACACAGTGCCTATGTAGATGGTGCCACCCCCCCCCAGGGATTCCACTCCAGGAGGAGCCCCTGCCGTCACTGTCCATATATGGACAGTGACGTAAGGCATTCCCTATAGGAGCAGAATCTCTGTCCAGAGCGTCGGCCACGCTGTGGCCAAGGATTGCTCTCCAGGAGGAGCCCTTGATGTAATTGTACATATATGGACAGTGACATCAGGGGTTCCGCCTAGGAGCGGAATCTCCCCGGCCAGACCATCGGCAATGCAAAGGCAGTGGATTCCGTTCCAGGAGTAGTCCCCGACGTCAATGTTCATATATGGATAGTGAGACAAGGGGCTCCGCACTTAAAGTAGCGCTTTGCCCAGGAATTCCTCGGCGAGTGGTACTAATACAGAAGCAGGAAGCTGACGATCCCTTTCATTAGCATTGGATTAAACTGTATCTGCATCCTGAGGACGCAGATACAGTTGACACCAAGACATACCACCGGCCGCTTGGGACAGCGTAACAGCGCCCGGAATCCTGGACTGCGCCCCTATATCCGGGACGGTTAGGAGGTATGCAGTAATTAGGACCATGCACATGCGCAGATTCCACAGTAAATGCTTGTTCATGAGCCTGCAAAGGAGGAGCTGCTCAGTTTGCCATTAGGGTGATGACTGACGGATAAGGCCTCATTCACATCTGCACTATTGTCTCTGGTAAAATCACGGCCCCCCCGCCTGACGGAAAGCCAATGAAACCCACTAAAGTCAATGGTTTCTGTCGGCAGGTGGCGGTGTCCGTTGTGCGAAGGAACAGTCGTTTACCGTTATTCCTTTGTTCTGCACCACTGATGGAGCAGAACAACGAAACACACCAACGCAGGTGTGAACAGGGCCTTAGAGAGATAACTGAATACAGCAGCTGGCCATGAACTGAAATACACTGCAGGTACAGAAGACAAATGGTAGACCAATTAGAAATGTGATTTATTTTACAAAATACATACAAGGCAATTAAAAAAAAAACAGTGCGAAGGTGTACATAGCCTTTAAGGGTATGTGCACACTGTAGCAGGCTTTTACGTCTGAAAAGACAGACTGTTTTCAGGAGAAAACAGCTGCCTCGTTTCAGACGTAAATGCTCCTCCTCGCATTTTGCGAGGCTTCTCTGACAGCCGTAAATTTTGAGCTGTGCTTCATTGAGTTCAATGAAGAACGGCTCAAATTACGTCTGAAAGAAGTGCCCTGCACTTCTTTTGACGAGGCTGTATTTTTACGCGTCGTCGTTTGACAGCTGTCAAACGACGACACGTAAATGACAGGTTGTCTGCACAGTACGTCGGCAAACCCATTCAAATGAATGGGCAGATGTTTGCCGACGTATTGTAGCCTTATTTTCAGACGTAAAACGAGGCATAATACGCCTCGTTTACGTCTGAAAATAGGTCGTGTGAACCCAGCCTAAGCAATCAGGAGGCATATTTTCAGATTCTGCTGGACTTTTCCCATATACCGGCATTTCAGGCATCCTATTGGTCCACGGTGTCCTCAATGCCCAACCCATTTACTTCTTCTTTAGCCACAATGCCCGCACGCCACAGCAAGCTGACAGTGCCCGCCCTAATGGTATATACAGGGGTGATGGAGATTTTATACTGAGATAATGGTGGGCTGGTACATACATGGATAATGGTGGTTATATATGGGGATGATGGCTGGTATATACAGGGATGATGGGAGTCCCTTATATAACCCCCATATTCCCTGTATATTACCCCCAAAAGGGGAGATCAGCAGCACATCGCAGTCCAAAACTCATGGAAAACGATTTTATGTTTCACCCATCCCACCCATCGCTGGATGTGGGTATACTAGGACACATGACTAATATGATAATATTTTAATATAGAATTGTACATCCTAGTATAATAGCTAAAGAAAATTAGCTTATGAGGTTTAGAGTTAGTTATATGTCGAAATTTTGATCTAAGGTATGCGCACCGTGACGGGCGGTAGTCATGTAGACTGAACGCTTCCATGATTTGAATAAGCTGTGACGTGGCACATTGGGTCACGTGAACGTGGTATACAGGTTACATCAACACTTTCATGACATATCTTGTGATTTGCGCTTGGGCATTGGAGATGAAGAAGACTGGAAGTCAACATGGTGTTCTGGGCCGGATGAAGAAGAAAAGAGAACATGAACAACTCCATTCTGAGAAGATGTCACCTGTGAGTCACTGAATTTCACTGCACTGTATTCACTTACACTACCGTTCAAAAGTTTGGGGTCACCCAGACAATTTTGTGTTTTCCATGAAAACTCACACTTATATTTATCAAATGAGTTGCAAAATGACTAGAAAATATAGTCAAGACATTGACAAGGTTAGAAAGAATGATTTTTATTTGAAGTAATAATTTTCTCCTTCAAACTTTGCTTTCGTCAAAGAATGCTCCATTTGCAGCAATTACAGCATTGCAGACCTTTGACATTCTAGCTGTTAATTTGCTGAGGTAATCGGGAGAAATTTCACCCCATGCTTCCAGAAGCCCCTCCCACAAGTTGGATTGGCTTGATGGGCACTTCTTGCGTACCATACGGTCAAGCTGCTCCCACAACAGCTCTACGGGGTTGAGATCTGATGACTGTGCTGGCCACTCCATTACAGATAGAATACCAGCTGCCTGCTTCTTCCCTAAATAGTTCTTGCATAATTTGGAGGTGTGCTTTGGGTCATTGTCCTGTTGTAGGATGAAATTGGCTCCAATCAAGCGCTGTCCACAGGGTATGGCATGGCGTTGCAAAATGGAGTGATAGCCTTCCTTATTCAAAATTCCTTTTACCTTGTACAAATCTCCCACTTTACCAGCACCAAAGCAACCGCAGACCATCACATTACCTCCACCATGCTTGACAGATGGCGTCAGGCACTCTTCCAGCATCTTTTCAGTTGTTCTGTGTCTCACAAATGTTCTTCTGTGTGATCCAAACACCTCAAACTTCGATTCGTCTGTCCATAACACTTTTTTCCAATCTTCCTCTGTCCAATGTCTGTGTGCTTTTGCCCATATTAATCTTTTCCTTTTATTAGCCAGTCTCAGATATGGCTTTTTCTTTGCCACTCTGCCCTGAAGACCAGCATCCCGGAGTTGCCTCTTCACTGTAGACGTTGACACTGGCGTTTTGCGGGTACTATTTAATGAAGCTGCCAGTTGAGGACCTGTGAGGCATCTATTTCTCAAAGTAGAGACTCTAATGTACTTGTCTTGTTGCTCAGTTGTGCAGCGGGGCCTCCCACTTGTCTTTCTACTCTGGTTAGAGCCTGTTTGTGCTGTCCTCTGAAGGGAGTAATACACACCGTTGTAGGAAATCTTCAGTTTCTTGGCAATTTCTCGCATGGAATAGCCTTCATTTCTAAGAACAAGAATAGACTGTCGAGTTTCACATGAAAGCTCTCTTTTTCTAGCCATTTGGAGAGTTTAATCGAACCCACAAATGTAATGCTCCAGATTCTCAACTAGCAAAACGGAAGGTCAGTTTTATAGCTCCTCTAAACAGCAAAACTGTTTACAGCGGTGCTAACATAATTGCACAAGGGTTTTCAAGTGTTTTATAATCATCCATTAGCCTTCTAACACAGTTAGCAAACAGAATGTACCATTAGAACACTGGAGTGATGGTTGCTGGAAATGGGCCTCTATACACCTATGTAGATATTGCATTAAAAACGGGAAGTTTGCAGCTAGAATAGTCATTTACCACATTAACAATGTATAGAGTGTATTTCTAATTAATTTAATGTTATCTTCATTGAAAAAAACTGTGCTTTTCTTTCAAAAATAAGGAAATTTCTTAGTGACACTAAACTTTTCAACGGTAGTGTATATGGTCTGCAGAATGCCTGTGTAGGACTGATATTTGTTCTCTGAAAACAGCTCTGTAATTTTCAGCCATTTTTGACTTTGCGTGTGAACCCTAAGACTATGTGTAAAGGGTTTTCCAGACACAGGTTCAGTGACGACGCCCGGGGTTAATCAGCTTTCATCAGCTCCAAGGTCTGCTAGAGTGACGCGATCTGTTACCACTCAGTCTGGCAGGCTAAGGAGAGGGAGAACCTATCACAGCCTGGCCTGACGGTTCTAGCTCCCGCCCTTGTCTATTTTTACCCTCGCTTGGGTGCACAGGTATTTCCTGCAAACATGAAGCCTAATAAAATATTGCTTCCCTTTCAGGTCTCTTTTGATGGAAGGTCTACCACCGACAGTGCCTTTGTGGATTCCGGGTCTGCTACTAATATTATGTCTGTGGAATTTGCTATGTCTCTAGCTATGCCATTAATTGATTTGCTTAAACCTGTCCAGGTAGTGGGTATTGATTCCACTCCGCTTGCTAATGGTTATTTTACGCAGCATACCCCTGTTTTTTAACTCAATGTTGGCTCCATTCATTTGGAGCAGTGTTCTGTGTTAGTGATGCAGGGGTTATCGTCCGATTTGGTTTTAGGCCTTCCCTGGTTGCAGTTGCATAATCCCACATTTAACTGGAATACTGGGGATCTTACCAAATGGGGTAATGAATGCATGACGTCATGTTTTTCTGTTAATTCTATTTCTCTCCCTGAGGAGGTGAACACTCTACCTGAGTTTGTTCAGGACTTCGCTGATCTTTTCTCTAAAGAGGCCTCCGAAGTGCCATGAGAGAGTATATCCAGGAATGCCTGGCCAAGGGTTACATACGCCCCTCTACTTCTCCTGTAGGTGCTGGCTTCTTCTTCGTAGGGAAGAAGGATGGTGGTCTTAGGCCGTGCATTGACTACCGGATCTTGAATAAGGTCACTGTAAGGAACTAGTACCCCCTTTCTTTGATTCCTGATCTCTTCAATCAGGTTCAGGGGGCCCAATGGTTCTCTAGGTTTGATCTACGGGGGGCTTATAACCTTATACGCATCAAAGAGGGGGGATGAGTGGAAGACTGCGTTTAACACGCCCGAAGGTCATTTCGAATACCTCGCCATGCCCTTTGGGTTGTGTAATGCTCCCGCGGTCTTCCAGAATTTCATAAATGAGATTTTAAGAGGCTACCTGGGGGTATTTCTTGTAGTGTACCTTGATTACATACTTGTGTTTTCCAAGGACTGGTCCTCCCACATTGAGCATGTCAGGAAGGTGCTCCAGGCCCTTCGGGAAAACAAACTGTTTGCTAAGACCGAAAAAGGTGTGTTTGGGGTGCGGAGATATCATTTTTGGGTCAAATCCTCACTCCTCATGAATTCCGCATGGACCCCGCCAAGGTCCAGGCTGTGGCGGAATGGGTCCAACCTGCCTCCCTGAAGGCGTTACAGTGCTTCCTGGGGTTCGCTAATTATTACAGGAGATTTATTGCTAACTTCTCGGTCATCGCTAAGCCTCTTACGGATCTCACTCGCAAAGGTGCTGATCTCCTCCACTGGCCTCCTGAGGCTGTCCAGGTCCTTAGAAGTGTTTTATCTCGGCCCCAGTGCTTGTTCAGCCCAACCAAATGGAGCCATTCATCGTGGAGGTTGACGCCTCCGAGGTGGTAGGGGGTGCTGTCTTATCCCAGGGTACCAGGTCCCTCACCCATCTCCGTCCCTGTGCCTACTTCTCCAGGAAGTTTTCGCCCACTGGGAGTAACTATGATATTGGCAACCGCAAACTCTTAGCCATTAAATTGGCACCAGGTAACGGTCCTTACCGACCACAAGAATCTGGTTTTCTTAGAATCTGCCCGGAGGCTAAACCCGAGACAAGCTCAATGGGCGTTATTTTTTACCAGATTCAACTTTTTGGTCACCTATAGGGCGGGGTCTAAAAATATTAAGGCTGATACACTGTCGCGTAGCTTCATGGCCAGCCCTCCTTCAGAGGAGGATCCTGCTTGTGTTTTGCCTCCAGGTATAATAATTTCCTCTATTGATTCTGATTTAGTCTCCGAAATTGCGGCTGATCAAGGTTCAGCTCCCGGGAACCTTCCTGAGAACAAGCTGTTTGTTCCCCTGCAATTCCGGGTAAGGGTATTCAGGGAAAATCATGACTCTGCACTATCTGGCCATCCAGGCATACTGGGTACCAAGCACCTCATTGCCAGAAACTACTGGTGGCCTGGGTTGCTTAAAGACGTTAAGGCCTACGTCGCCGCTTGTGAG